>NC_133787.1:29026050-29072995 GCF_003597395.2 Chelonoidis abingdonii
TTATTTACTCACAGCCGAGAAAACAGCAAAGACCCCGAGTATACAAATTCCCGCCCCTGACTTTTAAACAATCTAGTTCTTTGATTGGTCCTCTGGTCAGGTGTTTGGTTACCCTTTCCAGGTAAAAGAACTTAACCCTTACCTTACCTATCTACTTATGACAAATGCACTGTTCCCGATGTTGTAATGTTGCAGTTCCAATTTTGCACTATTCTGATTTCAAAACATCAGTCACGCTTTTGAATAGACAGCACCTCTACTGCTGATTTATTAACAGAGAAGAATTCTGTGGAACTCGAAGGCTTGTCTCTTTCACCAACTGAAGTTGGCCCAAAAAGAGATATTACCTCACCCACTTTCTCTCTCTTTTTATTAATAGTCAATTTTCAGTGCAAGGTGCCATACTAGGCTTTTAGTTACCTATTGGTCATTAGAGAGCCTGATCCCAAGACTGCTGAAGATAGTAAGTGCCTTTAGATGAACTTTGGATCTGGTCCTTTCTGGGTGCAGAGTGCTAGCAGTGTGACTGAAATGGAGCTGATCAAGATTATTTTGACAAAAATTCTTGTCATTAAAATTGAATCAAAACTGAAACTTATTGCAGAGGAGGGTTTCAACCCATTTTCCATTTTGAAAAAAGAGTTATGAAATTGTCCAAATGTCCCATTTTGAAATTTTCAAAATACATTTCTCTCTCTTTTTTTTTGCTTTAAAATTATTCTTTTCTTTCAAAATTTAAGTTGCTCTATAGTAAAAAATAAATAGCTAAAATCAAAGCAAAATGTTTTGATTGGACTGGGATAATTTATTTTATTACATATTTTCTATTTATTTATATTATACTTATATTTCTCTCTCTCTCTAAATAAAATGAAACAATATATATTATTTTTGGTTTGGGAATATTTTTGAGATTTTTGATTTTGTCCCAATTAGGGATGGGAATTTTTTTTCAAAATCATGAAAGTTCTTGTGGAAAATAATTGAACTTTGAATGGTTATTTACAGAACACCACTGACACTGTGCCCTTCACCCAAAGTGGCACAATTACAGCAAGCCAGTAAGAGAAGTTAGGAGGAGACAAAATGATTGTGAGCCTTCCTTCTAATTATAAACATCTCAAGCTCAGAATAGAAACTGAAGGCTTCTGTTTATTTTTTTTAATCAGGCTGCATACATGTAACTTTTTTCTCATTCTTCCTTCGCATCTTAAATCTTTGAAGTTGGCATCATTTAAATTACTCAGTGCCGCATTCTTTTAAGAGAAATTATATCATAGATAAGAAATAGTGACAAAAGCTGGATATCGTATTCTATGTGAAGTCTACCAAGTTCCTTGCAAAGCTATAACACCACCCGCTTTGATTCCCATTGTATTATTTCAGCTCACATCCCGCTAGCCTGTTTATCTTCCTCACTAGCAGCTAAATATAAGGCTGAAAAACCTCCTAAGATTTGGTTCTGTAATAAATCCCACATTTTTATTCTGGTCAGAATATTGATGACCCTTTCTTTGTTTTCACTTCTTCATCAACCTCCTCCTCTTTCTATGTGGCTTATATATTTTTTTTTAATGTTTTGATCGTACCACATTTTTTTAAATCCTGTTACCTAGTCCAAGTTACAGTTATAATGTACAAAAAAAGGATCCTTTCTCCATAGGAGCCGTTAAGAGCCGATGCAAAGAGTTGCTCAGAGGAAGCCATTTGCAGTTCACAATTTCAACACATTTTATTGGGACTACAAATCCGAGCAACTATGCTACCTATTTTGTTGCACCATCTGCTTGTACTTTATCAACTAAACTAAACTAAACTATATATATATGCATTCCTGTATTGAGGGCCTGATCTAAGACCCATTGAAGTCAACGAAAATACTGTTGACTTCATTAGCTTTTGGTGAAGGCATTAGAAGAGGCAGATCTTGCTGCAAAGCCTGGAGTCATATCAGGAGGGGCAAAGGTAGCTGTTGTTTCATTAGAATCTCCTTATCCTGTCTTGCTCACTTTTTACCACCCATCAATCACCAATGATACCAACTCAGATTTTTCAGGTAGTCCCCTGTTGGCTCTTCCTCCTAATTCTGTGTGCAGCATCCATCTGTGTCTTTAGTATAATAGCACCCATGACTACCATTTAAGCATTATAATGGTTTTATCATTACTATTATGTGATAGAATGGTCTGCATTTAAAGAGATCATTCTGATTAAGGAGGGATATCAGAGAGGGCAATGCAATCATGAATGATGTGGGAAAAGTGAATAGAGAAGTGATATTTACTCTTTCACATAATACAAAAACCAGGGTTTACCTGATGAAATTAATAGGCAGCACAACTAATTTTGGACCTCATTGCCATGGTATGTTGTGATGGCTAGAATGATACTGGGTTTTTTAAAGAATTGGATAAGTTCATGGAAGATAGGTCCATCAATGGCTATTAACTAAGATGGTCAGGAATACATTCCATGCTTTTTGAAGTCCCTAAACCTCTGACTACCAGAAGCTCAGAGTGGAAGAGGTGGTGGGTAACTCCATAGTTGCCCTATTCTATGTGCTCCTCATCAAGCACTGGTAAGAGCCATTGTCAGATACAGGATATTGGGCTAGATGGACCTTTGATTTGACGAGTATAGCAGTGCTTATGTTTTTATTCACCACCCCTAGATATTTGCATGGTTCCATAGTCTTTGTATTTTAGGGGGAAAAAAGGTGCTGCAATCAGTGCTGTGGGAAATGGCTTAGAAAGAGATGTGACATATAACTGAATAGTGGGGGGGGGGCACAATTGAAAAGTTGGGGCCGGGGGTGACATGACTACCCGTGCATTGCCTGTACTTCCACCCCCTGACTCATCTCAACGAGTGGTCTGCAAAGCAGGCAGCTGGAAGTGCTGGGACTCCAGCAGTGGGAAAGGATAAGCAGCTCCACATAACGGGGGAGCAGAGCTCAGCCCACAGGCAGCTTTCTTCCTGCCTGCACTACATGAACACATGGTGAGTGTGGCCGCGCGGGGGAGCCTCGGCCATCTCACTGTTGGGCATCCCAGCGCAAGGCGACCCAAGAAATTGTGGTGTGGGGAGGGGAAACAGGACATGTGACCCTACTTAGAGCTAATTGAAAATGTTTCAAGTAAGAGGTATTATCACCAGAAAGTGAAGATTTAGCAAAACCAAAACTTTTCACAGGAAAGGTTCGGTTTCCAGAAATTTTCTGTTTCAAAATTT
The DNA here is from genome assembly GCF_003597395.2 of Chelonoidis abingdonii. Taxonomy (NCBI): domain Eukaryota; kingdom Metazoa; phylum Chordata; order Testudines; family Testudinidae; genus Chelonoidis; species Chelonoidis abingdonii. Next base: position 29,029,282 of record NC_133787.1, read on the forward strand.
TTAACAAAAGTGTGTGGGTGGGTAGTCAAATTTGGAACGAAACTGTTCAGATGTATGGAAACAAACTCTTTCTATTGACCCAGTGTGAGTTTTTTTTCCAGTTCCAAAAAGGTTTGAGATTTTGTCACAATTTGAGATTTTTTTTTAATTTATTTATGTTTTAAATCTTGAAAATTATCATGGGACAGGAAAACAGTTTCTTAGCCAGCTCTGCTTAGAAACACCTTTCCCCTCAACCCTTCCAAGCTGAGAACTGGGACTAATGTCTCAGTTACAGGGCCTGATTCTCTAATGCCTTGCACCTTGCACCATCATCATTGTACAAAGTCAGTGGCAAACACTATCATTCTGCAATGGTAACTGTGCTGATAATAACAGTGAGCCAAATGCTGCAGTCTTGACATCTTTCGGATGTGGTAGCATTTTACCATTCTGAGGCAGTAGCTTTTTATATTGACTTTGCATGGGTGCAAATAATGACATAAGTTGTAAGGCAGTGGAAAAATCAGGCCTCTGAATGGAAAGGGAGACAATCAAATGTAGGGTTTGATCCAGCAGTTCTTACTCATGCAGAACTCTCACAGTGGGAACTCTGTCTGAGTAACTACTGCAGAAGGAGTTCCCTGGGTAGCAGTGGTGTAGGAGCAGAGGAAAGTTAGGCATCATGTATTAATATATCATTTAGTTCTGTCGTAAACTTATGCCACATTTATTATACAACTGACTAGCATAGTTTAATTTTGTGCGTTTCATATCAGTTAACACCACATCTATGTAATTCCATTGAAACACAAGGCAGAATTTGAACCTTAACCCATACTAATTAACTGTAAAGCATCTAAATACTTTCCTTAATTTTGTGCTATAGAAATAAATGTCTCGACTAATCCTGGGGTCACTACTCAGGTAAAACGTCAAGTGATGTATGAACTGCAGGAGCTGACACCCTGTTATTATCAGCATGGCTTCTAGTGTTTCCCTAGGCAACAGACACATGATACAGTCCTAGTGCTTTTTATGTTGTCCTTGCATCTGAATCAGATGCAGCCTTTGTATTTTTAATTTATTTATTTCTACCAGTGCCCAGCCTCCTCCTGGCCTCTGCCTGTCACCTGTCATTCATGTCTCTGCTTTAATGTGTTGTGTGATTTAAAAAAAAAAGAAATGAGATGGAAGTTTCTTGCCTTACTGGGAGCTGTGGCTCCCCATTATAAGCAGGGTTGAGTCTATTACAAACTGTGTCTTCCTGCAAGGAAGATAAAGCCTTAGCTATTTGGGGCTGAAATCTACCCCCGATCTTCAACTACCCATCACTTTTCTAAAGGGAAGGGAGCAGATAGAAAAAAGCAGCGGGAGTTGGGATTATGGCATATCACAATCCGCCATAGAATTTGCACAGCTCATAATGGATCGCTGTAGATGCAGGAGTTTGCCATTTTGCTATGACCCCTTTACTCTAGCTAGGCTCACCTTAAGGGAACTCAGGGCAGGCGTTTAGGGCTCTCCAAGCAATACTTTCACCATAGGGGACACCTATGCTCAGGGTTGGCTTTAGCTTTTTTGCCACCCCAAGCATGGCAGGCAGGCGGCCTTCATCGGCTTGCCTGTGGGAGGTCCGCCGGTCCCACGGCTTCGTTCTGCCCGCCACCAAATTGCCGCTGAATCCATGGACCGGCGGACATCCTGCAGGCAAGCCGCCAAAGGCTGCCTGACTGCCGCCCCTGCAGGGACCAGCAGGTTGCCCCCCGTGGCTTGCCACCCTAGGCATGCGCATGGAACGCTGGTGCCTGGAGCCGCCACTGCCTATGCTAGCAGCAGAGCTGGCTCCACCATATCTGTGCTATGGCTGCAAGAGCCATAGACACAGGGATCAAAATGGAAAATTGCAGATCTGGGGCAGAAGGTGTTGTGGCCAGTGAAAACCTTTGCTCAGGAGATTTTTGAACCATAGGAAAGCCGCATAGGGGAAGTGCGCTCTTTCAGGGACTTTCTGAAAACAACTCTATCTCTGTGTCTCTTTATTCCTACTTATGATAGGGGGATCATGATATTTACCCTTTGTTGTAAAGCCCTTTGAGATCTAAAGTGTTATAGAAGAGCCAAATATTATTGTTATAAGGATGAAGAAATTTACCAATCTTTCCCAAATGTCTGTCTGTGCCTTCCCTCCTTTAATAAGACCACAATTTATCAACTTTATCAGAGAGAGGAGGAGGAGATTTAATTGCTATTTTGCAATTTTAATGAATAAATGCCATTTCTGTTCATCTATTTACTTTCACAATGTAAAGTGGGGTATAGTGCCAAGAACTGAATTTCGTTATCAAGAGGAAAAAGATTCTTCATTAAAACAGAACTGTTATTTCTGGCATATGTGCTGGTTGACTCACATTTGTGATTATCAATGGAAAATATTCACTACATTACAGAAACAAGAGAGATGCTGACAAAGTGACTAGTTATTTTGGGGACTTTTGAGACACTTTAACAGGATGCCATTTTCAGAGGAAGAATTGTCTATGCTTCCTGAAAATCCAGTTCCCTTTAAAGTGTGTAATCAGACAGCCAAAAATTAAGCCTCCCCACCCCTACCTCTGAAAAAGTAGGCCCTGGGATTACCATTTAGTCCTTATGATCTGAAGAAAGACATAGCCATTTCACTATTCAGATGATTCAATGCTCTCACATGGAAAGAGAAGGAATATTCAGATTCTGGGTGCAGTGGCTTGCCCCCATGAGCCTAAGCCTCAAGTTTGCCCTACACACTTGCAGCTGGCAAAGGGCAGTGTTACAGAGGCAGACAAGAAGCCTGAGTCTGCAGGGTACATCAAGCCAATCTTGCCTGGGAGGAGTGGGAGGGTATGCCAAGTGGGATGGAAGGTTAGGAAAAAACCTTGGGGCAGGAAGTAAAAACTTTATCCTACCCTAGTGAGGAAGGAGGGTTCAATGGTTAGGATTATAGCCTGGGATTTAGAAATTATAGCCTGGGGTTTAGAAGAACCAGGTTCAATTCTCTGCTCAGTTATAGACTTCCTGTGTGACCTTCAGCAAGTCACTAGGCCTCTCTTTGCTTAATTTGTCCTCTGTAGAATGGAGATAATAGCATTTTCCTACTTCATGGGATGAGGATGAATACATTAAAGAGTGTGAGGCACTCAGATACCATGGTAGTGGGGACCATATACCTGAGATTATGTGTTTCACCAGTTCCCAGCACAAAACGGCCTTGATTTCAATTGATACCTTCAAAGACTGGATGTCTTTCTGGAAGATATGCTTTACTCAGACAGAAATAACTGGGCTTGATATTGAAGTAGCTAGGTGAAAATATATGATCTGTGTTATGCTACAGGTCAGACTAGATGAACTAAGTGCTCTAAGACTATGAATCTATTCTGCTTTTGATAGTCTATCATTTACTACTTGTTGTATCACTGCCATGAAAAGGTACATAAAAACAAACAACAAAATCCTAGTTAGTATTTTTCATAAATGTTTGCAAAATTCTGTAATATGAAAGTCAATTTCAAATCTGAATTTTTCAAAATTCTATACAAATACATTTTCAAAACAAATCCCATTTTTGCAAAATTTCATCAAATGCCACAATTTTTATTAAAGCCCAGCACTTTAAACACAGAACTTCATTACATTAATGGGCCAGTTCCAGTACTCCATCCACTTCAGCTCAGAATTTGAAGAAAATTGAGATGCAGAATCACTTGACACCTCATGAGAACTTTGCAAATTATTGTGCCGCTGCAATAAATATTTACAGTAATAAGGACACTTTCACTTTGGTGGTAATTAAGATCTTCCTTGGCTGGAGAGAAGGGCTGATATTTCTATGATGTGGAAATGTTGCTGTTCTTTGTTGTTTCAAAGAAAAAAGAAAAGAAAAGAAAAGAAACTTTGATATTTTTGATTGTCAAAAAATGTTGACCAGCCCAATTCCTCATAAAAACACCTCAATATTTATTTGAAAAACTTTTCATTAAAATATTTTGGGGTTGTTTTTTGTCCAAAACTCAAAATTTGGAAAACATTGAGTAGCTCTTCCAAAGAGTGTTTTAAAACAACCCAGATGACACTGGAAAGTTGTTTCATGCTATTATGGTTGTAGTGACAGTGTGGCCTTGCATTCACACAAAAACACAGCAGTTCAGCTAAATAGAAGTATGCTTACAATACAGTTGGAGGTGGAATTGAACCTCAAGTAGATGCATCTGAGCTAGCTTTCCCTACTTTGATTGGGTACCAGAAGCTGTGAAGCCATAGCAGTAGTGTTTAGCATGGGCTAGCTTCCCAAATAATTACCCAGAGTCCCAGGCAGGTTTGTAGAACCCATGCTGCAACCCATGCTGCTGAGGCTTCACTGCTACCCCATGATTTCTGTGTTAACATACTCTTAGTTGAACCACTGCAAACTCATGCGTGGAGACTCTTAAATCTGTTTATATCATTTTTTCTTAATTTGGTAAGAAACTGACTTAAGCTAAAGCTATGTAAGCCAGGTAAAGATCTGTTAAAGTGTGTTCACACCACGGTTTTGCACTAGTTTATCTAAATGGGTTATTAAATTGATTTCAGTTAAACCAGTGCAACTTTGTAAGAAGATCAACCTTGTGTTTCTGAAAATCCCATTGGGTATAAACTGATGGGTGTACACAATACCACTTGGGAAGGCAAATATAAGGCGCTGTTTAATACCACTCTGATTTCATTATAATAATTAGAGATGAAATTAAGCTACAGAATTTAAATCCACATTTTGAACAGCCCATATTTGGGTGATCATAGCATTTTTGTTGGGCTGAAAAATTCAGATCCAGATCCGGGCTGATAAATTATCATTATTAATTTATTTAAACATTTATATTGTGGTAACTCCTAGAGTTCAACCATGTCTAGTCCTTATTGTGCTAGGTGCTGTACAAACATATAATAAAATAGCAATCTCTGCCCCTCCAAAAGCTGAACAAGCCCTTTTGCCACTAAGTTCAGGGAATGTTTGAATCCAGGCATTTGTTTCAAGCACAGCTGTAACAATAACAGTTAGCCCTTTATATCTTCAGAGCACTGTACAATCACTCACTAATTTTCCTTTATTATTTTCCCATTAGTTTGCCCGATCATGTTCAAAAATATTTTCTACACATTTTCTAACTCTTATGTATGGTGCCTTATGTCATTTTGTGTTCTATTTTACTCCTTATATTTTTTCCACCTGATTTCTCATGTAAAATCATCTATATTACAATTGTTGATATACCTCTTCAGCTGTTTAACTTCGTCTTTCTTAGTTTTCTGTATCCTTGTTAATAATCACACTAGTTTTGTTATTGGCATTTAGATTTCACTTGAGTGATTATAGATTGTTTCTTCACTATCTGCTTTTAAAATATCACATACTTCTCCACAGTAGATAGCCAGGGCAACAGTTGATTTCAATCAATTTATTTAACTTGTGTCTAATTCCCTAAATGTCTAGCTTTTTTAAAAAAAGAAATACAGTATTCCTCTGCTGAGCCATTTGGAAATGCTTCAGAAACATCTCAAATCTGGTTGTAGTCTGATTATTTCATAGATTCGTAGATTATAAGGCCAGGTCATCTAGTCTGACCTCCTGCATAATACAAGCTATAGACATCCTTGAACTAATTCCTGTTTGATTACAATCATACACTTGCATTTAGCTTCAGTATCTACTGGGCTGTTAGGTTCGTCTGGGATAGAGACCTTTGTAACTGACTTCAGTTCCCTATGAAGTGTCCTATCTTCCCCACTCAACCATCCTAGATACTCACATATTCCCCCTAGTTCCTACTGCTCATTGATGTTTTCAAGCCCTCGGTCTAATGACAGGGTAGAGCAACTACATAGATACATGGCGTATGGTACTTTCCCCTTCATACTTGCTCTTTCTTCTTGCTCTGTGACCTCTCACTGGCTTATTTTAAAAGAAACTCCTTCTAGGGTGATGCTTCCTTTAAATCTGTCTGACAGAATGAGGGTTCTAAGATGCTTGAGATAGTCAGCGGGGGGCAGAATGCCTTAGGGCTGCAAAGAAGAGAGTAGTTCAAATCTTTAGACCTATTGGCTGTACGGAAAGTCCACCCCAGGGATAAAAGAAAATGAAAAGACAGACACCACAGGGTAGCTTCAGAAAGAGTATTTAAACCTACCAGGCAATTTAAGACAGACTGTGGATGATGACCAAAGAAGAACACACCCCTTTAGCTAACCCTTGCAGATATGATGTGTGTGATGAATTACAGTTGTTGTCATGTTTGTTTTCTCTCAGTCCACAGTCATCTGTAAATAGCTGGAGGCTGGTTAACGAGCGCTTGTGGTCTGAGATCTGGATCATATTTCACCAGATGGACTGGGTTCTGCTGACCCTGGTGTGGGTGCACCAGAGGACTGGGAGAGAGAAAGAAGAGGGTGCCTGGAATTTTCTCACTCCTGCATCATCTCTTTAAGGGCCAGACTGAACTACATTTCCTTGGGAGCTCATGGGGATGGCGAAGAATGGGGAAGAGAAGTGGAGTCAGCTGAGATCAAACTCTGGCCCATTGCTCACTTTTTTGTCTATGAGAAGAAGACTGAGTTTGAGACTACAGACAGCTACAAGAGTAGGCAAAAGCTTGGAAGAACCCTTGGATTCCAGTTCTTTAATAAAGGATTTCAGAAATAAATAGAAAATAAGTGAAGAGATGTCACTAATACAGCAAAAAACACGTCCTCTTCAGCCCCAGGATTTCCTTGGCCCTTGCCAGAGTCAGGGTATCAAACCTGAATAGACCAATGTCCTTATCCAGTACAGCAAAGCCACTATGCTACTGAGTGAAAAAGGAAGATTTTTTTTTCATTTTAGACCTCATATGCAGCACAGACTCATATAAATTTATATATAGGGGTATGCAACAAAGGGTTTAATATGATCAGCTCATAAATGTGTGGAGCATGCATGCTTTTGGCACTTTTCATTGCCCCACATTAAACTGAATAGACTCTTCATAGAAGCTTTTCCATCAATTTCTCCCATAAGTATCGACAGAGCAGAAATTTTCATACTCTGTGTAATTCCAAATCACTGAACAAATGCTGCATTGCCCTTATTTCTTCATGTGGTATTACAGACACAAAAGTCTTCCCCCACCAGAGCCTTTCCCCACAGAGAGGAAATGATCCAGTACGGAGCTGGAAGAGCCTTTCTCCCCTCCTATACTCTTTCCCTATTGGGAGGAATAACAATAATAAATCAGGATATTATGATGATGATGATTATAAATTCCTAACATGGGCCTTGATTCAGCAAGGCATCTGAATAATCCCATTGGCTTCAGTGGGATTTCTCACATGCTTAAAATTAAGCACATGCTTAAGTCCTTTGCTGAATCAGGACCCCAGCCCTGAATACAAACACTAACTATTGCCTAAAGTTCGTATTAAAATTTCTCTTAGTGTAGATATGCATATAGGAATATAGGCATACATTTTACAGAATCTGAGCCTCTTCCTAGTTTTCTACACTACAGATTATTTTTAATTGACAAATATAAATTGCCTTTTCTAATCACATTTGTTCCTTAAACTTCCTTTTCCTGTGAAGAAAGCTTATTAAATAATAAACTGAAGGCCACATCAGACTGCAATTCATCTCATCAGATTGTACCAATCCTCTTCCTTTTAACAATCACAGCACCCAGATGCTAAGCTGTTGAAAATAGTTTTCTAGTTATAGCATCTGGCTCCAGATTGATCAGGCGGTTGTGTCTGTCAGTTATGTGGTTAAATGGATAATGGACTGTTTTGCGCCGTCTAGCCTCCCTGAATGCCAATTTCCTTTGACTTGCATTTCACAGTAATTTATGCAACTTTATCCATTGTTGAAGGCGGTTTTGCCACAGTTCCATCTCATTTCATCTCAGTGTGTTTGTGGCAAAAGACAGAAGCTTCAAAACCATCCCACATATGGCTAGAAAGTATATGCACCTACATATGTGGGTCACTAGTTTTTTACTGTATTTTCTTTTTAAATGGCAGTAGTCCCCATTCTCTGCTGCACAGTCTTAACAATTCTCCTCTTCTAATTATGACTGTAAGACGTTTGTTCACGATTTCAGCCCTCAGCCATTTACTAACCTTTCTAATATGGAGATTTCAACCTTTGCAGTTCTGTGTAAAACACAGCATTGGAAGCATTTTAACAAATACAAAATTGTATTCTATGTTAGCAATAAAAAACAAAGATGGATTAAATATTATATACTGAAATCTTAGATTAATACTTTCCCCCACCAATGTTGGTGACAAATAAATATTACAATGAATTCTTGTGTGGGAGGTAATATAGTTCTGATTATTATCCCATCTCTGCATGAAACCAATCTCCACAGAAAGACCATTTGAATCGAGGAAATAGAGGGCAAATGTAAATATAAATGGAGGTTAAAACTATTGGTATAGGTATGAAGTCATAAATTAAGTGACCGAAAAATCCATTATGTTGTTTCTGTTGCCAATTTGCTGAGCTGATACACCAAAAATTCTAAAGGGGTAATGGGAACAATATATGAAGCAATGGAAAATTGAGGAAAGTAAAGTTTATAAGAACCAGAGCTAGAAAGTGGAGTGATTATTCTGTAGTGAATTCATTCTCCATTCGCTCTTTCTACATTATGGTACATATTGGTTTATGGTTATGTTTATGGTTTATGGTTGTTTATGGCTACATTTCTATATATTTTATTATGGTTAAAATAACATTTCTTAGACTAAGGAAAGTTACAGAGAGAGTACATCATGTACCTCTGCTTCTGTGGAATATAGAAATTTGCACAAAGTCAAGGAACACAATAGCTTAATTTCAACAAAGCTTTAGGGGCTTGTAGAATGCACATTCTGTTTATAAGGAGGTTAAACATTTTTTGATCAAGCAGCAAATATGCATAATACATTGCAATAAGTGCATTGTGTTTGTAAATTTTCTCTGCTTTTATTGTTATGATTTTAATTATTCTCTTAGTATCCCTTTAAGCATCCAGGGTTTGAACATAAAGCTTTGAATGTTTCAGTCTGAATTTGTTACATTAATTATTTTTACATTTTTATTATTGTGCCAGTATTGCATTTGTTCCTCAATACAGAGCAAGAACAAGTAGTACTCTTAGCTGGAGATGCAAACAAAATCATACTGATCTCAAAATCTCAGGACTATACAGTGGTTGGGGAGAACACATTCAAGGTACATCAAGAGGCATACATGCACAAAACTGCTTTTGCAAAATAAAAATAAGACAGAAAACTCATATTTATTGCCATTGAACCAGGATCTGTCTCTAAAGCTTAGGTGACCCTTGGGTATATATGAGCTAGGAAAAAGAATGATCAATGTGGAGTGTTACCGACATCTCATGCAACTGAAGGATCAAGTAAAAGTAAAGAGATCAGGATATTTAAATCCAGAGGGAGATTGAGGAGAGTGGTAGGAAAAAAAGAGCTTAGAATAAGGTACTGAGAAAATTAGTGAGTTTTCTTTGGAACATCTGGGCTGCACTGAGACAGTGGGAAGAGGATAAGACTGCTCATTAAGGTTCTGATCCTGCAATGAATGATCCATTTTAGCTTTACATGTGTGAATTGTCCCATTGACTTCAACAGCGCTACACAAGTGCATGAAGTTAAGTATGTGTGATGGTTTGCAGGACAGGTAACTGAGAGAAGTGTAGTGACTATTTTGTATCATGAACACTATTATTATTATTTATGATTTGTAATGCAGTAAAACTTAGAACCTCTATCCTCTTCTGTCCTCCTCAGCATCCCACTAAGTCCTTTCAATGTACAGAATCTTGCCTCTGACTACAGTGCTTTAGCCCTTCCATCACACCAACAATGACTCTTGGTTGTGTTGTCCACCTCTTCCAGAATTGTCTTCACTCTACCCACTATGGTGCCCCTGCCAAGTAGCATGCCTTCCGCTCATCCTTCAAGCCCCACCTCAAGATCCACTTCTACTGTGACATTAGCCAATTAATAATGGATAGGTAAAAAAACGGGTTTTTTTCTTTATGGCCCTGATCCAGCAAATTACTTTAGCAAATGCTTAACTTAAAGCATGTGAGTAGTCCCGTTGAAGTCAATTGGACTATTCATACGCTTAAAAATAAGCATGTGCTTAATAGCTATGTGGATGGGGGCGGGGTTATTGCTCCCTTCCACCTTTTGCCTTCATCTGTTTCTTATCTTCTGGGTGTTGTAGCACCTTCCAATATGTGGAAGGCAGCACCTAGCACATTATATATGCTATGCTAATACAAAGAATATGTAATAGATATAATAATGGATAACATATCTGCTTCCCCTCTGAAAATTCTGTATCTAATGTTGTTCATCTCACCTACATTTAATAAATCCCTATAAATGAATCCCTGAGAACTGAGAATAAAGCAGTCCGTAAACCAGCAAATGATACATGTCTAAAATCAAATGATAAGCACAGTCATTGCATTTTAAGTAAACCCCCCTACCGATCCTCAAACGCCTTAGACTTATTGTTGATGCAGTCGATATTTTGATAAAACCTTGTATTGAACCTCTCTAATTATTCCATAGTTGAATTACAATTAATATGTAAATAGAGACATAAAACCAAGTTTATCACATGTAGCTATCTGTCCTAGCAATCAGGCTTTACAAATCCATCCCTTTTCAAAGTCCCTTAAGCTCCTTGTCTCACATTTTATTTTCTCTTTGACTTTAGCTACACAAACTGCCAGGAAAATTCCAGGCATGTCCCTGTGACTTGTTTATGAATTCACACACGTTTTAAGGCTGATGAATCATGGTTCACTTGGTTAATCTAACAACTGGCAAGAGAAAGCACTGTTCGTTTACTTGTATTAATAGCACCGAATAACTTTCCCTTCCCCAATATAATATAGTCTGATATAGAGAGATTTGGTGTTGTCATTGCAAGCAGAGATGAGTGATTAATTGATTTTTCAGTCTGGGGCTGTGACATTCCCAGGGTACAGTCAAGAATAATGAGTAGTTGTGTCCCCCTACCTTCTGACCTGGGGTGCCCTTTACCCTGCTTAGCTGTTGTAGCTTCAATCTTGGACTGCTCATAAACAGCCTCCACCAAGTGAGCCACTCCCAGCTTTGTCTCTGTGTGTGCTGCAGCCAGCCCTACCTTGGTTTTTGCCAGCCTGGTTATACTGCAGGGTGACCCCAACTCATTCCCAGTCCCAGACGCTTCCCCAGATATATATATCCTGCACTGGCCAGATCTCTCCTGGACAATACAAATGTATATACGTCCGTTATTTCATCAATGGAAATAATATGCACAGATTTTGCTACCTCAAATCAGGGCTGCCCAGAGGATTCAGGGGACCTGGGGTCTTCGGCGGTGGGGGGCCCCTGTTTTGGTGGTAATTCAGTGGTGGGGGGTCCTTCCACTCTGAGACCCGCCGCTGAATTACCACCAAAGACCTGGCAGTTCAGCGGCGGGTCCCGCTTCGGCAGTAATTTGGCAGCGGGGGGTCCTTCCGCCCCGGGATGGAAGGATCCCCCTGTCGCTGAAGACCCAGAGCAGAAGAAGCTCCGGGGTCCCGGGCCCCACAGGAGTTCTCCGGGGCCCCCAGAGCGAGTGAAGGACCCTGCTCTAGGGGCCCCAAAAAACTCTCCTGGGGCGAATTGCCCCACTTGTCCTTCCCCCCCCAGGTGGCCCTGCCTCAAATGGTGTTTCCCTAAACAAACACACTGGATCAGATAAAACAATAAAACAAGTTCATTAACTACAAAGAGAAACATATTAAGTGAGTACAAATAATGAGGCATGAAAATTAGAAATGGTTACAAGAAACATAACGATAAAACATAACTAATACCTAAATTAAGAAAATCACGTTAAATTCAAAGTAGAGTTTTTGTCACCACATGCTCTCAACAATCTTACAGGTGAAACTTGTCAGGCCAGGACCCCTTCTTCTGTTTAATGACAGCTTCCTTTGTTTCATCTAGTGCAGCAAATTGATGGACAGAAAGAGAGAGAGAGAGTGAGAAAGGGGTTCCTTTGTGTGTTTGTCCCTCATATTTATAGTATCAGTCTCCCTCTTAGAAAACATTTCCAGCTAAGATTCCAGAGACAGAAAGTCTACAGGGGAGGATATTTCCTGCTAGTTTTCCCACCTTTTTGAATTCCCTCTAAGTCTGATGATTCTATTTACTACTTAAACGCAAATTAAGCAAAGCACACATTGTTTTGTTTGAGTCCTGAGTGCCAACCTCTGTTTGGGCATGGCTGTGGTTTGGAACATATGCTAATAAAACCATACAGTGGAATTTTATAACTTCACATACAATGTTTCCATAAATATTTTATCAGGATAATACTGACCAGCAAATTATGAATTTTCAAATGATACCTCATAACGCATATCTGTACAAAGTTTTTTATAGTAGTGTGCAAGGTGTGAATACAAGGGTGTAGTCTGTCACAAGGGATGAACTGAAAACTTTAAAAAATTGGTTCAATTTGAACTGAAATTGATTTTTTCATTAAATAAAAAATCAATATGATTTTAGGTCAACATTAATTTTTATTTCTTTATTTATTCGTATTTTATTTTATTTTATTTAGTTTTAGTTTTAGTTTTTCATTTCAGTTGGGGTGTTTTTCACCATTGGTGGTTTCTTTTTTAATGGCTAAGTTTCAAAACAGACTACTATTTCAAAAGAAAAAGTCCAAAATAAAATATTTTGAAATTTTCTATATGAAACGTGTCAAACTGAAACTCTTCAACTTTATTTCTTTTTTTCCCTTTTTTTTCCCAGCCAAAACTGTCAAATTTGACCTAAATTAGAAAATAGTTTTGGCAAAAATACTATTCACCAATTCTTTTTCTCTCAGTGTATGTTAAATTAATTGTCACATTAAGCACTAGAAATAAGAAATCACAACTGAGGAAAATTTCCTTACTGGAAAAAACAAAAACAAATAACCCCCCCAAAATGATGGTATCCTATAGATATAATCCTACACATTGCCTTTTTATCATGTTACCAGGCCACTATATTTGGGTCATCTGAGAATACTGTTGTCTTTTTTATAAAGGTTTTATATTAAAGCTTGAAAAAAGTGCTAGATTGACAGTCATGGAGATTGAGGGCATGTCTACACAGAAAATAAAACCCACTGCCGTCCCATACAAGCAAATTCAGTCTCCCAGGGCTTGGGCTTTGGGGCTGTTTCACTGCTGTGTAGTCCTCTGGGCTTGGGCTGGAGTCCGAGCTCTGTGACTCTCCCACTCCACAGGTCCTAGAGCCCAGGCTCCAGCCCAAGACCAGAAGTCTACATGACAATGAAACAGCCCTGCCGCTTGACCCATCAGCTGGCATGGGTCAGCCATGGTTTGTTTGTTTTTTTTCCCTGTTGTGTAGACCCTGAAGGACCTGATCCTCCATTATATTAAGACCCCTTTACAACTCTCTGGAAGTATAATGGGGTATTAAAGTGTGCCAGAGTGGTGTAAAGAGGCCTCACTGTATCAGAGTGTAGTGTCTTTATTTTTTTCACTGAAGGGATACAGCATACACCAGCAGAGGCTTCCACATTACCTCCTGTTCTGGAGGAACCACTGTTAGTGAATGAGATGGTAAGTAGATTTCCATCCCTATGCAGCCTATGCTAATTAGAATCATAGAATATCAGGGGTGGAAGGGACCTCAGGAGGTTATCTAGTCCAACCCCCTACTCAGAGCAGGACCAATCCCCAGACAGATTTTTACCCCAGTTCCCTAAATGGCCTCCTCAAGGATTGACCTCACAACCCTGGGTTTAGCAGTTCAGTGCTCAAACCACTGAGCTATCCGTCCCCCCAACATCATTGCTGTGGTAGTTGAATTTTTTTTATATATAGAAACTTGACCATATGCAGCAGGACTGAGTCTATCTGATGCATTGAGTGATAATTTTGGCTAGAGGTAGGCCAGCTCAAGGGGTCATGGGGTAAGACTTTGGAAGTGGCTACTAGTCCACAGCTCCTCTTCCTAGTCTCCTACAATGCAGAAGTGTGCTAAAGCAACAGTTTTGTCCTCTGTTTATGTGTCTGAGGTTGCTGAGCAATTGGGAGTTTTAAACACCAGAAAAAAAAATAAGTTGTTTGAATGATGGAGCTTCCATTGTTGCTGTAAAAAAATATTCAGTATAAAATGGACAATAAAGTTACTAGAATCAACTGACCACTGCCTTAAAGTACTTGCTTTGAAATTACTCTACCTGCTAGTAAAGATATTTTTGAATTGCCAAAACCTTCTTTGTCTTGTCTTGAGGAACAGCAGTGGACATCCTGTGCTTTTGATGAAATACTGAGAGAAGCTCCAGTTTAGCATCTCAGATTAAGAACAGTCTGTTTGGTGTCCTTTGGCTGATCTCTTTGAGTCTATCCAGGGTGGTCTATATTTCATACCATGCTAGGCTTTGGAAGATAGTGATTCAGTATTCAAGGATTCAGTCTAAAATCCATTAAAGTTATAGAGGAAATCCCATACGTTTTAATGAAAATTGTCTCTGATTCATAACAGAGAAAGAAAAAGTGGACTTTACTGAGAGAATAATATTCCTTGGTAGTTACTGCATATGAAAGATTCTGGCATTATCTTCCTGTTTTCAAGTGTCCTTGCCCCTCCTCCACCCCCGCGCCAAGAAAGAATCTGGAAAACGATCTGATTATGAAAGAGTTAAACAGATGATTTGTGTTCTTAACAGTTTTTAGTATGTCATTCAAATGTTATATTTCATTAAAGTCTCATCCTTTTAGACCACATATTGAAAACCACTATTCTATGGGAATGACAACCTTTTGTGGACCCCCTAGACATAGTCTATGGAACCCCAAGGTTCTGTGGACTGCAGGTTGAAAACCACTGGGATAGGGCACAGTATGGCCCAGACACTCCATACTCCAAAGGAGTTGTTGCTTTGCAAGGGGAGAGAGTGGTGAGAAGCTGATGGCCAGCACTGGGAGGGAGGGGTGATGGGGAAAGCACACGCTACACACTTAATTAATATTTGTAGTAGCCATCACTTCTGACACCCACGGTCAGAATGCCTTCTGCAAATGCAGTACATATATATCCCCAGCCCTGTGAGGCACTGCTGGTTCTCAAAGCCACACAGGTCATTGTATCTTCTCTTATTCTGAAGGCTGCCATGAAGGCTGCGCTAACTCAGTGAAAAGCAAGAAGTGAGGTGAGCATTAAAATATGTCTCTACAAAACCTCATTGCCTTGAGAACTGAAAAAGACCCTAACAGAAAGAATATTGGGGACGGCTAGGATGTGCAGTGGTTTTACATTTTCGTTCCTTATCTCTAAAAGTGATACGGTCAAATGGGTTTGGTGGGCTGTGTTTTGAGCTGGCAGAAATCTGTATCAATGGATTTCCGAATCTGTTGTTGTCCAGTTGTTAGTCCTTGGTCAGGGACAGCCTGGAACTACAGTAAGATTTTGCAGCTCAGAGGTAAGGTGTTTTGGCAGACCTGTGTATGCACTTGTAGGCGCTAATCTGCATAACATTTAGCAATAACACGTGCTTATCACCCATCACTTTTAAGAGCCTTAAAATATTACGTGTTAGAAGAAAACTATGTGCTCATTGCCAGAAAATATGGTATGTAGAAAGGTATGTTGGGTTGGCTAATTGCCACTGAGTTCGTTGGGATTCTATTTGATGGATAATAAAAATAAAACTACTAAACCCTGAACTCTAAGTTTCTGTACCCAAATTCTAAGATTTCCACTTTTGAGAGCCACTAAATGTGCAGATTTTACTTGTTTTAAAAGATTTAGGTTATTCAGGCACCATGAAATTGTCATTTTGATGATCAGTTTGCTTTACCCATTACTGCATGTAGCTATGAAAGCAGCAATGAAAACAAATGCTCTTGGAATTCATTTGGTTATATATATCCTCTCACAGCCTGATCCCAGACTTCTGGTACAATGTTCCCCCCGCCCCCAAAATGCAAACAATCACAAGGCCACACAAGAACACTTCACTGGTATTTTGTCTTTATGGAGAGAAAAGATTACAGTAAGTTATCTCCTGTGCTATGGAAAAGGAAGACCATTTTTTGGAGCTGCGATTCCTGCAAAATGTTAGGACCTACAACTGTGTCTGGAAAAATATTCCGTGTGCTTCAGTAAGCCCCAGTTGAACTCCCTGTTTGGCACCTGCAACCAAGTGGCAGTAAAAGAGCTCTGCTGCCAGGAAGAGATGCTCACTCCATAGCAAGTGGTACTAATCACAGGCCATGACTGGGGGAATAGAATGAAAATCAAATCCTGAAAACCTTAATCCCATTGGTCCAAAATTTTGGAATTCTGTAGGGACCAAATATGAGGAAGGGATCCTCCCTCAGGCTTTAATACCTCGGTGGAATGGATGCTTATCTCCTCCAATAGATCTTAGGAGAATCCCACATACTGTATGCTCACTGCATGCATTGGGTCAAATGGGTCTCCAGCCATAATTATGATGGGTCTCCAGCCATAATTATGCCTCAACAGATGTCCTTCCCTTGCTGCATAGGTGTTCGCCAGTGGACCTGAGTAGCTGCAGATCAAGGACCCCCTCAAAATCCCCTTGCGCTGTGGGTAAAGGGGGTCCTGAGAGAGCCCAACCTCATACCAGGCATGCTGTGCAGCCTCTCCCATTCTTCCTAACTTGCCTAGTAGAACTACCCCAGTTCCACAGCTGTGTGTGTCTGTGACAAAGAGGTACGATACACCCTATTGACTTCAGTAGGAGGTTTTGCTGGGGTGAGGAGGGTAAAGTTTGGCCTTATTTTTTAAACCTTGAGAATTCTTTTAATAACAATTAAACTATTGCACTTGCTATGCCACTAAGCTATTGTGCTATAAACCACCTTCCACCCTTTAGCACCATCAGTCAGAATATTTCAGCCTTTCTGATAGAGTGCAGATCCTATCAGCAATGTTCAAAAGTTGTTATATCTGGAAGGACTCTATTAACAATACGATAAAATATAATCCTTGCCAATGCTTTTTTGCATCAGCACTCCAAGCCTCCCTCCACAATACTTGAAAGACTGATCACTTTTGTGACAGAATGAAAAGCTCAACGCTTATGTTTCTGACTACATAGGTTTCGTCAGTCGTGATGTGTGCTGGATTTAAAATATTTATTGCACCAACAGGATAGTCCAAAAATACCCAGTTTTGCAGATAATTATGCCTAGTAACTACATGCCAAGGCATCTATTCCTTCTCTGATGATACATACACATGCGGTGCTTTCATTAGGGATAATCAAGCTTATACATTTGCATTAAGAAGAGATGTAGCAAACAAAAGCAAAACAAACGGACAAATCCTTTTGTGGATCAAGCTGTTAAAATATGAATGCATCTTTTCTGAAATCATAATACTTTCTATAACATATGTGAGAATGCAGAAAGCAGTTTGGAGAGAGATGGAAACCTAGAGGGGCTGGAAGAGAGCCCAAAATGATAAAGAACAATGAGTAGGCTTGCTGGTCTGTTGATCTTGGATTTTCCCCAAGTACCAGATTTCCTATGAGCTGCTGCTTTTTTTCTCCCCTTGCAAGACAAGGACAAGAAAAAGAGAGCAAGTTAGTACAATAATCTGAACAGGAGGATAACTAGAAATACAGAAAAGGAGAAAGGTGTTTACTAGTGCAGGGGATCAGTGTGCAGCTTTGTAAATCCGAGGCAGGCATGACACCTATTATTGAGCCAATTGTGCAATGTCAGAATTTAGCGTATCAGGTGATCTCATTTGCAATGCAGACTTAGGGGGCACCCTGGTATAACAGAGATAATACAAAGTACTTCCCTTTTATAATGCAGGATAGGGGCTTTTTAAAATCTTTTGGGAACTAGCAAGATCTATGTGAGTACAGATTTAGGTCTGTTTCAGATAGTTCTTTGTAATTCAGGCACAGATTAGTTTTGGAACAAATTTAGAGTTTTAGGTTTGGGTTTATTTATCATGGGCCAAATATTGCCCTCAGATGTAAATGCTGAGCTCCCACGGAAACCAGTGGAAGCCACATGTGCATATTTCAGCACAGCTCATGACCCCCATTTCTTTCATTTTAAAACAAGGGAGAGCCTCCTGCTGTGCAAAGAGTGACAATGTGGTCTAGTATCACAGGGGTAGCCGTGTTAGTCTGGATCTGTAAAAGCAGCAGAGAATCCTGTGGCACCTTATAGACTAACAGACGTTTTGGAGCGTGAGCTTTCGTGGGTGAATACCCACTTCGTCAGACGCAGGTAGTGGAAATTTCCAGGGGCAGGTATATATATGCTAGCAAGCAAGCTAGAGATAACGAGGTTAGTTCAATCAGGGAGAGTGAGGTCTAGTAGACTGAGCATGAATCTAGAAGCCAGGGACACTTGAATGCCATTCCTGCTGATCACACCAACTCCCTTTCTGGCTTTGAACTGGCAACTTCACTTCTCCCTATCAGTTTCCCTACTCATAAAATTGGGGAAAATAATAAATCTAGCTAACATATTTATTTGTCTAGAGATTTCTATTTCATTATATTACATTCTTCATTATACTATTAATGTCTGCATTATGCTTTGAAGATGTAATTTGCTAAATATTATATCATTACATCTGACATTACATGCTAAAATATCATCTAACATTGTTCTTATGTATTATTAATATAAAGCCATTGGTGCTCACTGGCATTGTGCAGGCATGAAAAAACGTGGCCCCTGAACTAAAGAGTTCACAATCTAGTTACTTTCTCTCTTGTTTGTTAAAGACATAAAATACACATTCAATTTCACTCAGTCTTTTCATGTATTTTCCATGCATCTTGAGTAGGGAATGTGTTTTGCTGGAACTTTATTGTTTTCATCTTTCAAAATACTTTTGTTCCATAGACAGAACAACATGGAAACAAGAATGATAAAGGGTCTCTAAATACCTATGGATGTTAACAAACATTTCTGAGGGGGGGGATTTCTGCCTTATATTTAACAGTTATTGAAATAGACTAAACAGAGGATATTATTCATGTTGTTTATTCAGTTCTCCATGTATTTAATGCCCAATGCTCTTTAAAACCATCCACCCTTTCTGTCAGAAACAAAAACACAGTGAATGGAACTAAAGGAAGAAAGGTGTTGCGGAGAACTTTTGAGTGAAGCATGTGCCACTTTGCCTGTTGGACTTCATTGCAGACGTTTCACACTTATTAGTATTATTTACATGAATACCTCCAAATTTCTAGAGATAAGGATTTAACCAGGAAACTTAATGGTAAACTGCATGGCTAAAACAAATGTATAGTACAATATTTTTGACTTCTCTTAAGTCAAATATCTGAATAAATTGCAAAAGGTAAACTATTCAGCTATGATGCTGCAGGAAGCTTAGAGTGATGAATCAGAGGTTTTATAGGAATAGCCTTGACTATGAAAAGGGTCTTCTGTCTATCTAAGATACTTATATGATCCTCATTACAATAGTATCAGAGCACATCACAAATAGAAATTAGTCTCATTACATCTCTGTGAGACAAGAATAGGATATTATCCTCATTTTACAGATGGGGCTGAAGCACATGGAATAAGTGACTTGCCCAGGCTTACACAGGAAGTCTATGGCAGAGCAAGGACTTGAACTCAGATCTAGTTGTAGGCTACTGCCCTAACCCCTGGATCATCCTTCCTCTTTAGTGACAGAGGTAGGATACTAGATTCAATGGACCACTGATGTGATTCGGTTGGGCAAGTTCTATATTTCCTGTGCATGAAAAAGTCAGAATTTTTTTATATAAGATTTTATAAAAGCACTAGTATGGATGTATCCTTAACCTTATTTCTTATTTCAGTCAAAAATATTATTTGTTAATACACACCTCAAAACACTTAAGAATGTCCTGTCATAGAGGCTTACCTTTGGAATAGAATTCCAACAAAAGAATTAGCTCCTAATTAATTAATGGAAAACCATCAATGGCTTGTGAAAATTATAACCCGATTTACTGACCTGCAGCATGCCTAATACATTTGTAACTTTCAGCCAGCTCAGCTGGAGGTACTTTATCATGGAAACGGCAACACTTTATGACTGCACTCAGAAATATATATTAATACGACATCACTAGGTTTTACAATGCAAATTTGTGTTAGCTCCACACAGTGTGTTCAGTGTAAATTTCCTCAACTGCATAATGAAGCATGCTCAACAAAAATATGCACAATTTGTTACACAGAGCATGGAAGAAGTGTTTGCTCAGACAGATTCTGAGCACCATCTGGGAGACAAGTGTTTAGTTTTGCAACAGATTGCATAATTTTCATGTAGAATCTGGAGAAAAGCTCTAAATGCTTTAATAGATAGTTGATTTAGCATGCTTTTAATCTTTGTTTTGTGTTGTCTTAAAGGCTATGCATATGTTTTGAATGACAGAAGTAGTCAACTTATTAGAGTGCTCATTCCTTTGCAACAATTTGCTTTTCCTTTTCTTCCCTGTGTGTGTGTGCATGCAATATTTCACTACAGAGAGTTAGTTTTCACTGCACATGGTAATTAATCTTAGTAAAAGCTAAGCATCTAGTTCATATGTATGCCATTTGATTGATTAGATTAAAAATGTAATGTTACACTTCATACATTAGCAATATTTGAATATAACATGTACCAAGGACTTTGCTATCAGTAATAAGAATGCTTCAAGAACAACACAAGTGAGCACCTGAAGCATAAAGAATGACCTTGGTAAGAATGAAATGCTTTATGCACAAAACACTACTTATTAATATATTTAACCTGAGTTACCACATTAATGCTATAAAAAAAGCTGTAGAAAACACTACATTTTAGAGAGAGAATAGGAGGATTTCAGAACAGATAGAATATTTTTCTCTCACAAATTTAAAAAAGCAGTACACTTCAAAAACTCAAAATTGTATTCATTCTAGGATTTTAGTGGCATGCAACTGAATGTATCTGTATCCATGTACATATCAATGAAATGCTAGAACTCTTCCAATGTGCTCCGTGTAGCAGTTAGCACAACAAAGCATAAATTGCAGATTCACACTATTAGGGACCTTGATGAAGAGAAAGACATATAATCAGAATGTGACCCTTCATGATACAAAAGAAAAAAGATACTCTCTATTAAGTGAAATTATCATGAGAAAACATGCGATGCTATACCATCCTTCAAGTTTAAAGAACTAGTAAATATCCATGTGGCTTATTCACCCATTTGCCAGAATATCCATACACTGCTTTGCTCGTGTTTATCCAAGAGCAAAGTGACATCAAAATACTCCTGCACTGATTGACTTATAATGCAATATACTGCAGCATCTTTGAACCTTAAATAGCGATAATGTTTTCAAACCTGCTATAAACTGGGTCAGTCATACAAAGAAATTGTAAAAAATGATGCAGTAATTCAATTTAGCACTGTGTGAAAACTGCACAGTAGTGGATTAAAGGTACTGAAAATGAAGACAAGTGGTTCATTCTTAACCCCTTAAGTCTTTTGCCTTCTGCTGTTTCTGGGACCATGTCATTTATTTCTAGTGCAGCATTGTAATTTCAGCAACAGGACTATAGTGAATAAAAGCTATTAATGCTAATACTATTGTCTCTCTACACAAATGCAATGAGGTTTCTAAAAGGATTAATAATGTGTATGAAATAAATCAGGGTTCATTATTAATACACACTACATTTGATCTATAGTGCTACAGATGTAACAAAAAAAAACAGATTAGGAAAAGCACAATACAGCCATATGAAAGATGTGATGCAGGTAAAAAGATAATAGCCATGTTAGACAAGAATGACAATAGCTATTTAAATGGTCAGATAACGTGAGACGTAATTGATAGTAAGGATAGATGAGATCTCTGACTAGTGTTTGCACGTGGCGGGGTAGGGTAGGGGGCAGACCTCCCTATTTGTGCCTTGTACAACATGATCATTTAAACAGCTGGCTGTTTTGTAATGTGGCAGTTTTATAGACATCCCAGCTTTATGTGTCTGAAGAGTTCTTTCTGTGTCTTGGCTTTCGTGTGTTGTGTGCTGATTGAGTGTCTGACAGTGTTTTGGATCAACATGTATCCTCTGTCCTGCTCACATCACAATGGCACTCCGGCCAACGCTTACCTGATCCCAACTCTACTTTCAGAGGCAAAGTCAAAATGAGTAACAATCAAGAGAAACCAATCTAGAAAAATTTAAATAGTTAGACAGGACTGGAGGAAAAAGAAAACATGTTCCTGGCAAGCAGTTGTGCTTTTGTACGTGTGTCTAAAAAAATAGTTTCTCTGAATTCTTTAAGTTGGGAGTCCAGGTATGTTCAATTACATTCAGTAAGGCCATCTAAAACTAATAGCAATGGTAATAGATTTAAGTGTTGTTTTACTTCTGCTACAGACCTGGAAACGAGTCTTTTTTCTTACCCAGACCTACATTAGTTTCTTAAAAATTATTTTCTCTCATTAATAATAGGACAATACAGAACTTCATTTTGTATATGATGACACCTTCCACAAGGTGCTTAGATCTAATGAAAACTTAAATGAAATACTGACATAGAAGATGAATCAGTATTAACAAGGTAAAAAAAAATAGGAAAATATTTGTCCATGATCAAATACCGAATTGGATAATAACCCAGGAGGCCTTACGACTAGATATATTGGGCCAGTGTGACTGACCCTCATGGGGATATGCAAAAGAGTATGGTTTGGTATGTAGTGTAGCATCTCTTTCCCCTTTCCTGTCCCATGGCAAGGCCAGTGATAATGGCAATGCCTGCTCTCAGGGGTGCACAGGGACTACTCACTTTTAATCTGCCTCCTTTCCCCCACACACCTCAAAGTGGGCAAGGAGCAGCACAGAAGAGGAGGCAGGCCATGATTTCTTACATCTTTCCAGGTCATCCTTTGGTGCAGGCCCAGTGCTCCAGCAGGAGTGGCCCACCTATGCTAAAGGCTGGTGCAGCCTCTGAGGTCACACAGTATAGTATAAAGCTCAGGGAGACTGAGGCATAATCACAATGATCCATAGGGGGATAAGGCTCTTCACTGCATCCGATGCAGCGCTAGACTTAGGGCAAATACACTAACCACTTGTAGTAAACAAGGTAGATCTTTATCAGAGAGATAGTCGTGTTCGTCTGTATCCACAAAAACAATGAGGAGTCCAGTGCATCTGAAGAAGTGGGTTTTTTAACCCATGAAAGCTTATGCCCAAATAAATCTGTTAGTCTTTAAGGTGGCAGTCGACTCCTTGTTGTTAATCTAGCTCTTTGACAACTTGTTGATAAACACTTCAGAAATGTTAATCTTTGGGATAAACGCTAATTCCATGTTCATGATAAAGATAGATTGACTTTATTTTATATCTTCAGATTGTGTTTCACACACATAGGCCAATCTACAAGAAGAGAAGGTTGGACAGTCTATTCAAAGAGACCCCTCAATATGCACAAACTGGTCAATGGGTAGAAAATATTTAAAGTTACAGAGGGTGCTGAAGTATTTGCAATAGTTTAGACAACAAAGAAAAAGTGGGTATATCACCTTGTGAGGGTGAAGATTAGCATTACTACTTAACACTCTATCATCTGTCTAAAACAGAAACTAAGAGAAGACAAGAAAAAGAGGCAGAAAGACAGAGACTTAAGGAAGTGATAGGGGATTATGAAGCAGAGAAAGCAGGACTGGATTCAAGGTCAGACCCTGCCCAGGCTCCTGAGGCAGGAGCAAACATCAAATGAGGCCTGGTCTTGGAAAAAAGAACAGTAACATGATGGTTTATAGTGTGCTAATGACTTGCAGCGTCTCCTAAGTCTTATAGAACAGGTCTAGGATGCATCTCTCCATGAAGCTAAAATTTCCCATCATGATGGCAGATGCTAAAGCTAATTTCTGTGCTAGGGGAGGATGTGAAGCTTCCCCATTGAAACAAAATTGTTAGTGATTAAATATTTAATTAAGTTAAATAAGTTAAAGGCAGACAGCTTATAAATCATACTGCAAACAAACTCATTTCTTTACCTATCTAATACTACTTTATATTATTAAAAGTCATAATTTGTTAAACCCAGTATATTTGTGACTGGTTAGGCTTTTTGTTTCCCTTTTACATGTTTCCAAGCTTGACTGATAACAATGAGTGTAGTCAGTTTCACATTTGTTTATAGTCAGTATCACTTTCAAGTTCCTTGGGCTTCAAAGTTTCAACTTCAAACTATGCAAATCAACTGTCATTTATTTATTTTTTAAAATCTCTTTTCATTGATGGTTTTAAACAGTTCAATTGGTGTGAGATTTAATAAGGTGCAAAATTAAAATTTGGGACCAAATTTAATTTGAGTGTCTCTTTAACAGTCTCTAAAGCACTAATGGCAGTCAAAAGCTGAGGTATTTTGAAATACAACATAACGAGGGCAAAAGTAGATGGATTTGTATATAGTAAAATTACCATACATGACTAACTGCATAAAACTGAGATTAGTTTAATCTTGAGTTGTGATTTCAACTGGGGAACACAATTTTCATCATGACCACCCAGAGAGAAAGCGTTCCAGATTTCAGCGTCACGGTGCAAAAAGGATTTATAAGTAAATTTCAGTACTAGAACACCTTTCAAAGAGCAACTTGGCATTAGTGATTGGAATGTGTGAGCAGAGGCACACTTATGGATTAATTTGGAAAGATAATCCAGGGCCTGATTAGCCAAAGATTTAAATATTTGGAGTAAAATTTAACTGGGTGTCAGCATAGCGAAGATGGAGTTGTAGTAATATATTTCTTATTAGTAGCTTTAGTAAACAATTAAGCTTTGAATAACTTCATTTACTCTATCAGGACCAGCTGGCCTGTTAAAATAGCCCAGTAGAATCAAAGCATTGCATCCCTTTTATGTATCAGCTTTTCAAGAGATGACTTTTTTAGAGGCCTGATCCAAAGCCCATTGAAGTCAATGGAAAGGCTCTCACTCATTTCAGTGGGCTTTGAATCAGGTCCTAGGTACAGATAAAAATTAACTGTTGCTTTAATATTTCATTGTCATCTGATGTGTATCATTGACAATGACAGAGTGTTTGGGCCTGATTCACCAGTGCCCTGAACCATCTGTGCAAATTGAGTGTCAATGAATTAATGTAAATGAATATGAGACATTTGAAGCAGTGGAGAGAAGTAGGTTCTCTGTGTTCTTAAGGATTTTTTAGTCTATCCTCAACTGTTTTATATGTAAGAACTTATTCTTCATCTAGCTCTTCATAGCAATGAAAAAGGTCTATAGAATTGAAATTTCTGAGTTAGAGCTAAGGATAGATACCTAGCTATGGCTATCATCAGCATAACCAGTGAACCCAGACCTTGTTTTCATGAATTACCTGGCCCAGTGGATGGAAAGAGCCAATAATGTGGTTTGCTATTTTGGAGCTGAACTAGGGTGACGGGGTAGGGGACTCTAAATCCAGGTGAGAAAACACAGCATGACACTCCTGATATAGAGGATTTAGATAAATGGGTCCAAGTGGCAGCAAACAGAAGTAGGCATTTCCTAAATTGGTTCAGTAAGATTAGCTGAGCAATTGTAGCAAAGAGAGTACTAAGAACCAATGAAAACCAAATGGAAGGCAGACTAGTCTGCTGTGATAGGGTGGTCATTTAGGACCACAGCAGGTGCTGCTTTGGTAATTAGGATATGTAGGGAAATGTGATGGTAATTATTGCACAGTGAGAGCATTGCCAAGTGCTTCTGATATTATGTGGACACCAACTGTTCCAGAATCTTTGCTAGAAAGCAACGAAAGTGCATTTCTAAAGGCTCCTGCTCAGGACCCCCTGTGTTCTCAAGCCTCTAAGATGTCTTTGAAAATAAACAAACAAGTAAAATGTATTTAAGAGTGTGGTTTGGACCAAATATAAATCACTCCCTCTCAAGAAGCAGTTTCTTTTAAAAGTGAGAGTCAGAGGCTCTGTGCATGACCTCTCCTTCTCCCTTTGCCTCTTCCTTCACTCTCTTTACTGCAGTCGCCAGTCAGATCTCACCTCACCTCACAAATACCCCAAAATACACATTTTATCCTGAGGTCTGGGAGATCTGTTTGCTGCACCATCTCTCTCCTGTGAATTTAAACTTTTTGCAAACAAAAATCAATTTGTAGTAGATCAGTACTCCCTCAGGCTGTGAACTCATCAGCTCTCATGAGCCGAACAAGGTTGGGGCTGGTCAGTACTTGTATTGGAGACCTCCAAGGAAATCCCAGGGGCTGCAGGATTATACTGATGATTTAATAGTTGGAAGAATTCTCTGGTTCAGCACTGAACAAGTCTCCCAGCAGCATGTTTGGTTCACTGTGAAGATGGAGGTGCTGTCTTATAAAGGAGATGTAAAATGAAGATCCTTGATCATTAAAGTCATATGGCACTTTTCAACTTGAGAAAGGGATTTTAACTGACTGTTGTAGCCAAATTCTGGTGTATGTAATTATACTCTGCCCTCAGTTTCCGTTGGATGCAACATTCTTCCTCGCATGCTACCCTTAACCTCCTATGTAAGGTTTCTAGTTGCTGTTAAGCAGTTGCTGTGTGCCATACCAAACATGGCTGCATTTTAGTGTTGATTAACTTGAGTCATTTATATATAGCTGTGAATCACTTTAGAATGAAATGAGCAATAATGTGTCCTAGAAGTATACAAGGCACTCTTCCCTCCAGCAAACTGCTCTGAGGAGCTAAATATTTGGGCTCAGTTGTGCCCAGTCCCCTGCACAGATATAAAAGGGGACTGGCCATAATTGAGAAGATACACAAGTATTATGCAAGTCAAACACCGCAGTCAGTCCTAGGTTTCACAGAGGCAGCAGTGCAGGGGAGAGAGGGAATATAGCCCCGCAAGAGACATGGGGAGTTTCTGCACATCAATTGTGTGTCAGTTGTATTTGTTCATACTCCAGGAATCATTTCACCAGTCTGCCACGGGAGTGTCAGCTCTGACTAATACCACAGTAAATTAGTGCCACAATGAAGCCTGTATGCCCTTAAAGACTTTTATATGTGTTTTAATGATCTGGGGTTGCACAGGAGTCTGAAAATTTCTTACTAATATTGATAGCCCGAGAACTAACATCTAATATTAGGACAGAATACCCTCATTACAGTAAAAGTATCATTAGGCTTTGCTCAGGAGATGACCTCTTCATTTATGACCTCCACCCATATTCTACTCTCCAAGCCAAGTCATTTTTTATATATTAATTAAAGTCTAGATTTCAAAATGGGGGTGTGCAAAAGTGCACTCAAACTTCCATGCACTCCCATTTGAAAACGGGGGCCAAAGTAATAAGTAAAGATGTGCCGGCATAGAAGTGAGCTTTGTCACTACAGCTCAGTGCCTGATTATGAAATACAATTTTGGGAAGCAAAGTGACATTTAAATTACGTTGCTGTTCCTCCTCCAGACTTCTGACAGGATATTTTCAGAAGAAAAATAAATGCCTTAGAAAACACTGGAACATAACACTTTCAAACAGCATCTTCATGTGCCTGATCCTTAGGTGAAGTGTTAGGCCCACTAGTGCGTACGATTTCACCATGGCTGTGACATGCGAAACTGGCACTCGATTTTCCAGGAACTGATTTGCTTCCTTTGAAGTCTGGATGGTGCCAATTCCGTTGCACCTACACAATGGGATTAGCGACATAAAAAAGGAGAGCAGATGGGAAAAAGGGATGAGCAGCCAACTTCAGCATTGTCATAGGAGGAAGAGAGCAATGAATCAAAGAAAAATAGAAAACTAACAAGGAAAACAAGCAAATAATAAAAGGTACTTCAGGTTCAATCTCAGCCCATGGCAAGCATGAGACACACAGAAGAATGGTAGGGAGGGGAGAAATGGCTTTCTGCAGGTGTATGAGTAATTCTTCAGGCTTTACCCTCACTGACTAAGGACCTAGTTTAGAAAAGGTGCTTAAACATAGGGTAAACTTTGGTTTGGTTGACTTTCATGAGAACTTGAGCTGACAATTAAAGTTACCCCCATTGTTAAGCACCCTTCCTGAACAGAGATGCTCTCCTAAACCGGGCCTAAAAAAACAAGAACATTAGTTCAAGTTTAGCTTTTTCCATATATACACAATTGGTAGACATCTGGCAGAATCTAATGGAAAAGGTATATAACTGCTTTATGACTATCTCAAAGGACATGGTAAATAAAAGATTGAGAAAGAAAGGTATCTGTGGAGTCCTTTCATCTTCATCTTGTAACAGAGTAACAACAATCATGGTAAGCAATATAATGGAAATCTCATTATACTACGCACACTATACATTTTATATAATGTGCCTTTGTGTGTCACATATACTTACAAATATTATGTGTGTGCAGTGTACGCACACATTAATACAACCATAATATCTATGATCATGTGATTAAAGGAAAGTCTGTTTCAATAAGTAGCTTTCAATTTGTCTTTTTTTATGTCATCTTAGTCATAATGCTTTGCTCTGTTAGCTATTTCAAAGAAGCACATTGTATTCCAATGCAAAAACATACCAATAATATGAAAAAGAGGTATCCCAAGAGCATACCTAAAGTAGCATCATTGTTGAGTTAGAATTAGTCAGTGCCATAGTCCTCTAAATTGTGTAGTTTTGACTCCCCTGCGTGACTGTGAAGAATGGGGAAGAAAACTGGCAGATTAATCATTTAATTAATAGGGCAGTCCCACCTCAGGAAAGAATTTAAAGTTAGGACAAAGCGCAACCTTATGAAAGAAGATGAATGGTAGATCTAATTTGAGGGCATATAACTTGATCACAAGCCTAGCTGATGTTATGGCTATTATAAAAGCTCTTTTAACACGCACGTGAAACATAGAACAAGATGCTATGGATTCAAATGGAGGCTTCATGACACTCATGAGGACTAAATTAAAAGTCCTAAGTTAGAACAGTATCTTTTATTGCTGGATACATATTGACAAGTTCTTTCATCCATTTCTTAACTGTACTGTGAGCAAAGACAGACTTGTTATCTATGAGTATGTGATGTGCTATGATAGCTGTTAAGTGTACTTTCAAAGAAGAAATGGAAAGACCTGAAAGTTTCATGTGAAGTATCTTGAATTGGTGCCAGTGGTGGATCAATGTTTCTCACAAATCCACCTTATTAACTCAGTCCACTTGAGATCATAACACTTTCTAGTTGATTGCTTCCTTGAGTTAATCAATATATGCCGCACTTCTGAAAGGCAAGGCTTTTCAAGGTCATAAAAGTCTTATATCCCATGCAATCAAGTGCAGTGACAGTGGGTCCAGGTGATGAATTTTGCCATCCTATTGCTATAAAGGGTCATAGAATCATAGAGTTACAGATCACAAGGGTCATCTAGTCTAACCCCCTGCCAAGATGCAGGACTTGTGGTGTCTAAATCATCCAAGCCTCTTCTTAAAAATCTCCAGAAAAGGAGCTTCCATGAACTCCCTAGGCAGTTTGTTCCATTGTATTACTGTTCTCACAGTCAGGAGGCTTTTTCTGAATTTTAATCTAAATCTACTATGTTGTAGTTTGAACCATTGCCTCTCGGCCTGCCCTCCATGGCAAGAGAGAACAATCCTTCTCCATCTTTTTTAATGGAAGACTTTCAAGTGTTTGAAGACCTTTACCCTCAAAGGTTCCTCCCTGAAGCTCCCAGCTGTTTGCTGCTGTTTTTTCCTGTAGCCACTGCTCACCTAGCAGCTGCTACAGGGAAGGGCCCAGCTGCACCAAAGGACCAAGCAGGGCCAGAAAACACTGAAAGAAATCTGGCAGGGGCACATGACCCCACATGTCTACCCCACATATTGCCTCAGTCCACGGCATTCCCCCTAGCCACCAAATTAGTTAGCTTGGCACAGAAGGAAATCAACTGGTTTAGCATGAATTGTTCTTAGTAAATCTATGCTGCCTGCTAGTGATCACCCCTTCATCCTCCAGGTATATGCAAATTGAACGTTTTTACATTGCTGTGCAGTAGCTTCCGAGGTATCAGGTTCAGGGTGACTGGTCTATAGTTTTCGGCTCCTCCTTTTCCCCACTTTTTAGAGATGGGCATTCCATTAGCCCTTCTGTAGTTTTGAAATACTCTTGAAACCTTACTGTACTGTTAAAGGTTGTACTTCTCAACTGTGGTCCAGGTTCAAAATCCACCGAAACCCATGGAAAGAGTATTCTTCCATTATCTCCAGTGGACATTGGATGAAGCCATTAATGGATAATAGGAGGAGATTTTCAAAGAACGCTACAAACTGAGAGGTCCTGGGCACCTATCTGTCATCAGTGCTTTTGAAAATCTCCCAAAAATATGCAATGTTTAGTCATTAAACCTATTATTTGCAATAATTCTCCCTGTTATTAGTGCACATTATTGAGATTTGACTGCATGCACAGATTGTTTTATAGAAAGATACAGATTTTATAGTCCCAGGAAATAACCAATATTGATTTACGCCTTGTACTATATGTTATGTAAAATCTTTCATGTTTAATCACACATTATGCATAACTGGTACATAAATAGTTTACCAGAGATGTTTTGGAAGATCCAATGTAACATGTAGTTGAAGTGATATGAAACACTCTAAATGCTAATTCTATCAAAATATACCCTCTAATTACATTCATTAAATAGATAAAACTGAAAATTGCATACTCTGAGGACTAGGTAACTCGGGTTTCTTATGAGATAAAGGACCACTCATGTCTAGGTCACTGGCTCAAATCTAGCCAAAGTTCATTTCTACAAGAAGTCATTGTAGTTTGATGATTGTTTAACTGACTTTGTTTAATAAAGTGTTGGTCTCATATCATTTCCTCATGAACAAGTATTGACCCTAGTAACAAAACAAAACAAATCATCCAGACGGTTTTACAGAGAAGCAAATCAATCAGTGAGCAATGAAAGAATGCTCTTCTTTCTCACCCCTATCTGGTTTGCCTTTCAGGTTAGAGTTGAGGTTCACTGGCAGATCAACACAAGGAGGCTTCTATTGTCCTTTTATGGTGTGTTCTGAAGGCAGAGGACTTCCATATCCAGCTTGGTACATTTGGCACCTTACTATGATCACTAAGTATACTCTGAAATACATTTACTCTAACACTGTCATAATAAACTATTGGGTTTTCTCCCAATGCACACATAATATCCATGACTCTGAAGAGGGCAAACAGAGTCAAAATTAGTTATTTTCCTTCATTTATATGACCCATTCAAGGAAAATCCAATACTTTATGATGTCAACTTAACAATAAGTGCATTTTTTATGTCTAGTAAAATGTGCACTAGGGCCTTATAAACTTTTATCTCCTAGTTCTAACTAGAATGAATGAATAACTTCTGAGTAAGCAATAGCATAAAGCACCACACGACCACTCATCTTGAGAGTCCTGTGTCTAAGAATTGCAAAAATTGCATTAATTGATATTTTTGCCCTGTGACACTATCATACATCCTGTATTCTGATATGGGCTCTGTGTGATTATTTCAAATACATTTTGGATGTTGCTCTCTCAGGAAAACATGTATATTAAGGAAGCAAAACAAAAACCCTGTCCTATATTGAATGTCATACAGATGCACTGAAGAAGAAAGAAATGAATTGTGTCCATAATAAGGCACTGCACCTACAGTTATATTTCCATGGGAGAAATCTGGCAAGGAGATTCTGTGGGGATATAAGGGTTCACCTGAATGGATGCTCTGGTAGAACTGGGACTTAAAATAGAAAATGTAGGAATTTCCATGTTGTGTCAGGTCAACAAGTCCATCAAGACTGTATCCTGTAATTTTTACTGGGCAGCACATGATGTTCAGAGGAATGTGCAGCTTCTTCTTTTTCCCACAACGTAATCTTCACAACCTCAGAAAGATACTATTAGTTATCTACAAAATCACTTCACCATTTGCAAATGTCAAGAAAGTGATATCAGTGTAAATTAATCAGGATGAGAAATTGCCTTTAAAGAATGAAACTTTGTTTCACTAATTATTTGTTTTCATTGTTTTGACGGCTTATACAGGGAGGTGCTGAAATGCAGCTACACAGCTAAAATCAATGTCTCATTACTTACTTTGTTCACTAATAATTCTCACAGGCTGTTCATAATGCCTAGTTCTGCCACTTTTAATACGGTGGAGTAGCACTACCCAAGTCAGTGAAACCACTAGCTGAGCAAGGTATTACTCCATGGTGGTAGAGGTCCTGGAATGAGGCCCACAATGACTTTGCCTATTATATGTATTTGTATATACATAAATCATACTTTCTTTGCTTAAAAATGCTGAATTTACAGAATTTATAACAAAAAGAAAAAGAAAGAAAAACATTACTTTACCAGTATCCTGGACAATCTGTTTATAAACACTATTTAAAAAAAAACAACAGATCCCTTCCTTAACTATCATTTTTAAAATTCTCAGCCTGATAGTTATAAAAACATCTGGTTTTTAAGTTTTTCTAAAATTAAAAGATGTGGCTTGTGACTTTAGATAGTTCATTTCTAAAATTTAAACAGAGAAAACAAAGTCTTGGTTCTATGTTCCATGTCTATTCCAGACAGCTATTTTACTGTTTTTAGGGCAAGGACTAATTCAGAGCAAAGATGTTATTGTCTCCAGCAATGCATCTTAAATTGCACCTGGGAAGTCTAGTCTCATAGCTGAGTGAGGGGCAATTAAGCCTCTATGAAGCAAACCCTCTCTATCACAGCAAAACATGTAATGTATATATGAGCACCAACTTCCACATTCATTATATTCCTTTTAAATGTGCCAAACTCCCTCAAATTAATTTGAATGAACAGAAAACAACTGCATTTAATGCTTGGTTGGGGGGATTTTTGTGTTTTTTTGTGTGTGTTTGTTTTGTTTTGTTTTTAATAACGTTTCTATAGTCTGGAGTTTTTGCAGAACTCTTTTTCAAGCTTTGGAGGTGGAATAGCAAGTCACAGTTAAATGTTGCTAGCTTTAATATCCCATTCCCTCCACAGCCTGCAAGAATGGGAAAAATGTAACTGACCAAGACAGCAAGACTTAGCAAATCACAGTGACATGGTACACCATATGGAGCAGTGTTTCTCAGTGACTGTCCCATGGACCGATACTGGTCCTTGAGATCTCCCTAACGCAGTTTAGGAAGGCAGAAAACCATCCCCTGGTATCAAAAAGGTTGAGAAACTATGGTATAGAGCAGGGGTAGGCAACCTATGGCACGGGTGCCAAAGGCGGCACATGAGCTGATTTTCAGTGGCACTCACACTGCCCAGGTCCTGGCCACCAGTCTGAGGGGCCCTGCATTTTAATTTAATTTTAAATGAAGCTTCTTAAACATTCTGAAACCTTATTTACTTTACATACAACAATAGTTTGTTATATATTATAGACTTATAGAAAAAGACCTTCTAAAAAGGTTAAAATGTATTACTGGCATGCAAAACTTTAAATTAGAGTGAATAAATGAAGACACGACACACCACTTCTGAAAGATTTTCAACCCCTGGTATAGAGTATAACTAACAGATCAGTGAGTGAGCTGCTTCTATGCATAGACCTGATGCTCTTTCTGTGCAGAGAGTGTACACAAAGGTTATGTGTGACCCACATATATTCAGTGTGGTGCTGTCACCCCCTCTTGTGCTGGCTGGACCACATATGGAAGGTTGAACCTGCAACAGCCTTGGCTAACAGAGTTGAGCCTTTTTGCCTAAGCAAAGGCTCATGGTTTAAACTCCAGAGGCCCCAGGTTCAATCCCTGCTGCTGATAACCCATCCAGGGGTGCAGTAGTGCATATACACCACTTAAATCCATTCCATCCATTCATTACCTCAAAACAGACTTAAGTCAAGTCCATAGGCCTTGGGCGAGCCTTATGTACAAGGGTGAATTCCATGCATTGTACACATCACTGAAAATTTCAAAGTACTTTACCAATCTAGGTCCAGGTTCACATTAATGATCATACTTATAACACCCAAAAAACCAATGGATGTCCTGATTGTGTCTCTTTCTCTATGCTGTGCTGCCATTGCTAATGTTGAAATAGACAGGATGACAAATTCAAACAGATACAAAATGCATAGATCTTTCCAAATGAGTCAAGTCCATCTACCACATAGTGAAATTGCTCACACAGGCTTTTTCTACAAATCATGTTCATGAATCAGTAGGATGTTTTGGTGTGCATAATGATACAAGGTGAAAAGTGAGGAGCAGAACAACGAGCATGGAAGAACTAGACCCTTCATTAATAATCATGGCCGCCAAGTTATTTATACCCAAGAGCTCCTGTCTCCTTAAAAATTGCAACTGATTAAAACTCCAACTAGTATCAATGTGATGCAGAAGGAGTATCCTTCGCTTGCTGAGTGAAATGCAGAGTGACACAAAACATCCAATTCAGCTTCCTTCAGGGTGTTTAAAACACAGAACTCATTTTTCTGGATGAAAGGCAGACAGTGACACTGCTAACAGCAACTGTGTCAGCTCAGGTTCTCCCAGCAGGAGGGACAGAGAGGTTGGCTACATTTGGAAACACAATATAGAAGTGCTCACTTAAAATGAAATGGGGAAGATGCAAAAGTTAACGGTGCCACCTCAAAATGTCGCACCAGTGCAAACTATCAAATGGCATAAATTGCAATGTGTATGACAATTCTCATCAGTCTAAAATGGGGATCCCAATTTTCAAACTTGCAGTCTTTAAAAGGGCATCTGTAGCTGATATTTAGATGCTCAAAGTAGCTCCTTCATCGGGTAAATACCCATTTTAAACTCCTCTACGCCAATACGAGCATTCAAGTGAGGCTACAGGCAGCTCAGTTAAGTGCCAAGATTTGAAAATTAGAGCAGGCAAAATACTACACACATAGGCCAAAAAAACTGAAAAATCACTGTATTATGTCAGTGATTAGAAATGATACCTCAATTATAAAAGTCTCATGTGGAGGCCACTTTACGTCTAGAAACTGGTTGCAGCATGCACCTCAAATGAGATTTATTTATTCAGTATATTTTTGCTAGCAACAATAAAAGCCCCCAACTCTGCCAAATTCTACATCCTGTAATGTAAGTGTGCAATGAAGTTCTATCATTAGCCCTTTCCAGCAACCTTCCAGGTCTTGTGTATGGCATTTAGGCAAAATCTCTGTGACTTGTTTCTTCTCCTTTCCACTCTGTGACTCCCACTCCAATTCTTCTGGTCAGATTTCCTCACTGCTTTACAGATTCCAAGCCAAACCACTGTGATCATTTAGTATGATCTCTTGCATGACACAGGCTATAGAAATTTCCCAAAATAATTACAGCAGCATATATTTTAGGAGAGGGAAATCCAATCTTGATTTAAAAATCGCCAGCGATGGAGAATCCACCATGATCCTTGGTAAATTGTTCCAATGGTTAATTACCCTAATTGTTAAATATTTATGCCAATTTGCAATCTGAACATGTCTAGCGTATGCTTCCAGCCATTGGCTCATGTTGTAGACTGAAGAGCACATTACAAAATAACAAGGAGTCATTGTGGCACCTTAGAGATTAACAAATTTATTTAGGCATAAGCTAGCCCGTGAAAGCTTAGGCTCAAATAAATGTATTAGTCTCTAAGGTGCCACAAGGACTCCTCATTGTTTTCGCTGATACAGACTAACACAGCTACTGCTCTGAAACATTACAAAATATTTGTTCCCAATGTAGGTTCTATGTGTTGCTCTCTTGATCTCACTCAGGGTATTGTTGCCGGGCATATTGTACGATAATATCTATTCCTGATCTCTTCCTCTTGCTACTTAGTTAATCTCTGTCCTTTGAGAGACCACATGAGCAGGTCAACACCCTCTTCTCTTCCACTAGAGCCTTGCCTCCCCTTGCAGAAACTCCCTATCACAAGTAATTTATTTATTCATTGTAGATGAAATGCATTCTTGTGCACAACATCTGAAGGCTTAAGTGAGACTAAATGGTGAATTTTACTCCTCAGTTCATATGAGGAGGGGAGCTACTTAATATATCGATATCTTTTATGGAAAGTACACACACATTGGTAAAATAAAAGTTAATCTCAATAATACCGGAAGGCAGAAAGTGAAATTTAAATAGAAGATAAAGAAAATATTTAGAATGTGCATCTCAATGACTTTGAGATTAATGTTAAATAAGAAACTGGTGATGTTTCTCAGAATAATCTAGAGATATTTCAGACACACTCAGGGCATTAAGAAAGTGATGGATAATATGTTTAGCATTTACCCAGCACTTACTTGTTGTTGGAGTGGTTCAGTGAACAAAGCAACTTGTGTTAACATGGGACCAATTAATATAGCAATGCATGCCATGATTTGCAGATCATCAAATCACTGATTAGGAGTGCTACAGAGGATTTGTTTTCCCTTATAAACAGAGAGAGAATTTTTCCCCTCCGTACTGCACAAAAAAAAATATCTCCTCAAAACCTACCTACTGTTTATAAGGTGGACTGTAGGTTTGGGGAGGAATGTGTTTTTTTTCATCTTTTCATAAACATTGTCAAACACTGTAGCACTCACTACTTCCACTTAAATTTAAGGTCAGGTAAGTAATGCCATAGTGCAATCTGTCACAGTCATGTTCCATAGCACAATTAGCTTTGTGCTGAACTCAACTGTTAAACTCTAGGTTGGCACATAGTTCAAATAGAGGCGCAGAAGGTTGTATGTATAAACACATAGTATAAAGAGAAATGGAGGGGAGGAAATTCAAAGGAACCTGAGCCTGTGTTAATGACAGAGCTGCTGTGCATGTGCTAAGTTACTAACAAGAGTAAGGCCAAACAGAGGGACATACGGCTGAGCCTCTTATTTGCATCCTGAGAATTGCAGTGAAGCCCATGTCTGCTCAGACACACTCATTCTCCATTGATACCTGTCCCTTTATTAAAGTATTACTCTTGGGTGAAATTCATCCCAGTGCAGCGTGGCACTACAAGGCAAAGTCAACATGTAAGCCCCACTTATGCCTGCCACATAAAGCAGTTGCTTTTAGGCACTCCTCAAATAGCATTTGAGAGGTACACAGTGCTGTGTTGGCCTGTTGCACAGGGGTGAGTTTCATTTTCTTGAGAGTAACAAAACTGGCATGCAAGTGACTCAAAACTTACTTCTCCTCAGTGATAAAGACTTAGTTTTGCCTGTGAGTTGCTTCTTTTCATAACCGCACTGGGGTGGAATAATATTGTCTTGCTGCTGCACACTGTAAAAGGATTTTCATGATCAAGAGACAAAATGTCATTTGTCAGAGAGCACGAGAACTATAGATCAGTTAGACATGCCAAGGTTGACTTCCAGCTGAGACAATTCTAGTGTAGCTTCTCCTGGCTTGGTGAGAGGGAAGCTCCATTTAGCTCACCTGGTAGAGCAATTGCCTCCAGACCACTAATGTCCCAGGATGAGCCTCAGCTGCAGTAACATTCAGGATACACACATAGCTATTCCAGGCACTGCATGGAAGACTCTGCTAATTGGGTAAACCCACTCTAGTGTACGGCCACCAGCTGGCAGACACAACACTCACAATGAGCGAACTCCATTATTTCCACATGTAACTAACAATTTGTGACAATAAAACAACAACATAAGCCAAGATGTTGGCACTTCTTCCTGTCACTTGTTTCAAGCACAGTAACTAGAATTTATATTTGTTTCTTTTCCAAGGCAATAACATATTTTATAAACCAGACATTTAAAAGCATGCAATTTCTTTGGTTTTACTGTATTTTTAAACTCAGTCTCTGAACAGATTACCACTATCTCTCATAGGGAAAATATGGTGCTGTTACCTACCCCAAAAGGCAGTTAATTAACACTGTAGCTGACTGGAGATATGAAGAGATTTCCATATCAAGAGACTTTGAAAAGACTGGGACTGGTTTAAGAAAAGACAAATAAGGGAGGACAGGACTGAAGCATTAAAACCAATAAATGGTATAGAGAAGGTAAATCAGGAGCTCCAATTTACCCTTCCTCCCAACATAGAAACAAAGGAACATTCAAAGAATCTGAAAGGCAACAAAATTAAAACTGGCAAAAGGAAATATTTTAACATACAGCATACATAAATAGCAGAACTCATTGCCATAACACATCAATGCACAGTTGCAGGGTTAGCTATCCTCTGTACTCTTTCTGGTCTCTCTCAATGCACCTCCACATGTCAGGCATCATGATTTTATATATCTTGAGTGCAATGTTGCAATTCTTCCACTCCTAGACCAGGACTTGAGCTACAGTACCCTGCATACCCACCGTTCTCAGCCTGGATATCTGACTGAGTTCAAGCACCAGCAGGTCTTCCCTTTGGGAGTCTGTGATCAGAGGTATACAGTGACAAAAATAAAATATTGCTTACTCGGTAGTAGGAACAAACTTATAGAGTAAGGTGAGAAACAGATTTTAAAACAATAGTCTATGTGCATGTCTTTCTTACCTAAAGTCTTACCATGCCCTGACCTACTCATGTCTTTTTAAGACACCACCAGCAGGTGCCTGTGTTTCAGCCTGGTTCCCCTGGAAAACTACTGGCTTTCTCTTGAAAGCGCATTCCTTTAAACCTTGCCAGCTTTATTTTGTTCTTCTGTGTTTGGTGGGTCCTTGATCATTCCGAAACAGAACCAAGTAGGTTGTATAGAGTCAGACGCAGAATCATCAAAGCCAATTGTTCTGGCATTGTCTCTGAATCTCTTTGAAATGTAAGGGAATAAGTGGCTGTCTGGTGCCTTTTCCTTCCTTTATTCCAGACTGACCCCAAGTGAGTTAAATCAAACAGAAAACACCTCAATGACCAACGCCATATACAATATTAATGAATTCTTACAGGGCAGCTCCAAATCCATCAGTCAGCAACACTAACTTTTAGTAGGATTCAAAAAGAATTAGACATGTAAATATGGATGTTTTCATTATCGGCATACATTATATATGAATGTATATAAGAAGTGACTGGATAGCGTAGTGGTTAAGAGCGATGCCCTTTGATACGGGAGACCGCCCTTTGATACGAGAGACCGGGGTTCAAATCCCGGTTGGTACCCAACTTTCCAGTAGGGGTCCTTAAGCAAAAGACCCCCTAACACTTCACCTGCCCTACCTCAAATATGAGAGTGACATGAACTAGGAGAGTCATGCCAGCTCGGATGATGCCCGGATTAACAAGGTCCGCGCCAGATGTTGAGGAACCAGGACAATCTGACTATAAGTGGGCTACTGGAACAAACCATTCATGGACGAGACAAGAGAACCTGGAATTGATGGAATGCTACTACAACAGTAGACCTAATGAGAGGGGATATATGAAACGTATGAGGGGACTGTGGATGGACAAAAGACCTACATCCACACTTACTGAGAAACAGCTAGTTACCCAACGCTTCAACATAGTAAAGAGGAAGCTGCTCTCACAGCTTGAGATAGACCAACTCCACATTACATCCCAGACTCAAGAAGACCTGGAAGAACAAGTGGATGTGCAGCCCACACCTGAAGCTGAAACTTCACTGCCACCCCCTCCATTGCAGAGCACAGCAGCTGATATGAGGCATAAGATCATGGAGAAACTAGCTACAGTCAATCCTCGAGACCGATTACCAAGGCTCAGTGGAGAAGTACCATCAGATAGTATGTTAGAAGATGCCAATAGAGCCCTCATGACAATCCCTACTACCACCATAACTCAAACCAATGAACTGGTATACGCTACAGCCTCTGTAATCCTGGAGATGCTTGGCTACACGATCAAGAAGAACAACAGTATGTACCCACCCTGGAAAATGAGGTTGGAGGATAAGATCAAGGCGACTCGGAGAGAAGTTAGTCAGCTGGTGGAACTACAGAAGGGTGTAGAGATTAAGGATAAGACTCGGCTACTGAAAAAATACAAGGGCCTGACTCCATCTGAAGCCCTAGAGACTGCTAAACAAAGGCTCACAGCACTGGCTACCAGGCTAAGGAGATACACTAGAGAAGCAGAGGCCAAAAAAGTAAATGCCCTGTTCTCCAAAGAACCATCCAAGGTGTACTCCCAACTGCAGTGCAACAACACAATACCAGCAGCAGAAACTGAACAGTACTGGAAGAACATATGGGAGAAAGAGAAGACTCATAACACCAGTGCAAAGTGGCTGCAGGACCTGAGAACAGAGCACAGCAATCTCCCAGAACAGAAACCAGTCACCATCACAGTAGAAGACATCCAGCAGCGGGTCAAGAACATGAAGAGCTGGACAGCACCTGGACCAGACATGATCCACACCTACTGGCTAAAGAAACTAACAGCAGTGCATGAACGCCTAGCAGCACAGATGAACCAGCTGCTAGCAGCAGGCTCCCACCCAAACTGGCTAACACAAGGAAGGACAGTGCTGATCATGAAAGACCCCTGCAAGGGGACAGAACCGGCCAACTACCGGCCAATAACCTGCCTCCCCACAACATGGAAAGTCCTATCAGGCATCATAGCCGCCAAGCTACAGGACCATATGGGCCAGTACATGAGCACAGCTCAGAAGGGCATTGGGAACAACACCAGAGGCTCAAAACACCAGTTGCTCATAGATAGAGCAGTCGCCCAAGACTCAAGGTCTAGACAGACCAATCTGAGCACAGCCTGGATTGACTACAGGAAAGCCTACGACTCAATGCCGCACACGTGGATCTGTGAATGTCTGGCGCTATACAAAGTCAACAGGACACTAAGGACCTTCCTCAAGAACTCAATGGGACTATGGAAGACAACACTGGAAGTCAACTCAAGGCAGCTTGCACAAGTGGCCATCAAGTGCGGCATATACCAAGGTGATGCACTGTCCCCGCTGCTGTTCTGCATAGGCTTAAACCCCCTCAGCCAGATAATCACAAGGACTGGATACGGGTACAGGTTCAGGAGTGGAACTACCATCAGCCACCTCCTCTACATGGATGACATCAAGCTGTATGCTAAGAATGAACGAGACATCGACTCGCTAATCCACCTGACGCGGATCTACAGTGAGGATATCGGGATGTCATTCGGACTGGAGAAGTGTGGCCGGATGGTAGTGAAGAGAGGGAAGGTAGTCAAGACTGATGGGGTGGAACTACCAGCGGGCCACATAGCAGACATACAGACCAGCTACAAGTACCTTGGCATCCCGCAGTCACATGGAAACCACGATGAGGAAGCAAGGAAGACAGCAACATCCAAGTATCACCAAAGGATAAGACAGGTCCTGAAGAGCCAGCTCAGTGGGAAGAACAAGATCCACGCCATCAACGGATACGCCCTGCCGGTCATCAGATACCCTGCCGGTATAGTGAGCTGGCCAAAGGAGGACATGGAGGCTGCCGATGTGAAAACCCGGAAGCTCCTCACAATGCACGGAGGTTTCCACCCCAAGTCCAACACCCAGAGACTGTATACCAGCCGGAAAGAAGGCGGGCGGGGCTTGGTGAGCGTCAAGGCCACTATCCTGGATGAAACCCGGAACATCCAGGAGTACATCAGTAAGATGGCCCCCAAAGATGAGCTGCTGAGAGAATGCCTGAGGCAGCAGCAGACATGGGAGGAAGACCAAGCAGAAGAAGTGCCATGGCAAGACAAGACCCTGCATGGGATGTACCATCGACAGATAGCTGAGGTGGCTGACACTGGGAAATCCTACCAGTGGCTGGAAAGGGCTGGACTAAAAGACAGCACTGAGGCACTGATCATAGCAGCACAGGAACAGGCACTGAGCACCAGATCCATTGAAGCAGGGGTCTACCACACTAGAGAGGACCCAAGGTGCAGACTGTGCAGAGAGGCCTCAGAGACAGTCCAACACATAGTGGCAGGATGTAAGATGCAGGCAGGAACAGCATACACTGAACGGCACAACCAAGTGGCTGGCATTGTGTACAGGAACATCTGCACAGCGTATGGGCTAGACCCTCCCAAGACCAGATGGGAGATTCCACAGAAGGTTGTGGAGAATAGCAGGGCTAAGATTCTGTGGGACTTCCAGATCCAGATGGACAGGCAGGTACTGGCCAATCAACCAGACATCGTGGTAATAGACAAGGACCAGAAGACAGCGGTGGTGATAGATATAGCAGTGCCAAGTGACAGCAACATCAGGAAGAAGGAATATGAGAAGCTGGAGAAGTACCAGGGCCTGAAAGAGGAACTAGAGAGGATGTGGAAAGTGAAGGCCAAAGTGGCACCAGTGGTGGTAGGAGCACTCAGGGCTGTGACTCCTAAGCTGGGTGAGTGGCTCCAACAGATCCCAGGAACAACATCAGAGCTCTCTGTCCAGAAGAGTGCAGTGCTAGGAACAGCTAAGATACTGCGCAGAACCCTCAAACTCCCAGGCCTCTGGTAGAGGACCCGAGGTTGAGGAAGACACATACCACCCATAGGGGTAAGAGGGGAATTTTTTTTAGATATACAGAAATGATGCCAAAGTAAGAATGCAACAAATCAATTAAACAAATGTAGTCGAGAGGCTAAAAATCTCTAAGCAAAACAATGCCAATTCAACCATGTTTTCTTAGCTCTCTTTTCCATTTGATTTTTCTATTTCTGATGCTTTTATTTGGTGGACTATTACCAACAATTTTGCCTTTAGATCCTCCCTATTTCCACCCTCAGCCTTAGCGGAGGAAGCTTTCCAACATCTCAAGACAGGATACTGTTTCTGCGGTCTACTGCATGACCTAGTTTGTAGGCTGAATGAGATGGGTGAGCTGAAAGTAGACAACAGATGTGGAAATGGACCCTGTGGTTCTGCTGCTCGATGGAAATTTATTCTCTTTTTCAGTAATTCCTCTAATTTATTTTCTGTGGATTTCAACAGGAGACATAGTGTCCCCCCAGATACCCTTAATTTCATTTTAATTAATTTATGAAATAATCATACCTAGGTCAAACTGCCCTGGCCACGACAAATACACATTTCCTATATATATATAAAATTTTTATTATTTTTTTTTATAAGCGACTGGATAGTGTAGTGGTGAAGAGCGCCGCCCTTTGATACGGGAGTCCACCCTTTGATAC
Organism: Chelonoidis abingdonii; assembly: GCF_003597395.2. Classification (NCBI taxonomy): domain Eukaryota; kingdom Metazoa; phylum Chordata; order Testudines; family Testudinidae; genus Chelonoidis; species Chelonoidis abingdonii. Next base: position 29,072,425 of record NC_133787.1, read on the forward strand.
AAGAGACCGGGGTTCAAATCCCGGTTGGTACCCAACTTTCCAGTAGGGGTCCTTGCGCAAAAGACCCCCTAACACTTCACCTGCCTACCTCAAATATGAGAGTGACATGAACTAGGAAAGTCATGCTGGCTCGGACGTCGCCCAGATTAACAAGGTCTGCGCCAGATGTTGAGGAACCAGGACAATCTGACTATAAGTGGGCTACTGGAACAAACCATTCATGGATGAGACAAGAGAACCTGGAATTGATGGAATGTGCTACTACAACAGTAGACCTAATGAGAGGGGATATATGAAACATATGAGGGGACTGTGGATAGACATAAGACCTACATCCACACTTACTGAGAAACAGCTAGTTACCCAACATTTCAACATAGTAAAGAGGAAGCTGCTCTCACAGCTTGAGATAGACCAACTCCACATTACATCCCAGACTCAAGAATACCTGGAAGAACAAGTGGATATGCAGCCTACACCTGAAGATGAAACTTCACTGCCACCCCCTCCATTGCAGAGCACAGCAGCTGATATGAGGCATAAGATCATGGAGAAACTAGCTACAGTCAAT
>NC_133787.1:29073020-29249570 GCF_003597395.2 Chelonoidis abingdonii
ACAGTAACCAAATAGCATTTAACTTCAACAGACAAATGATAGATACACATTTACTAAAGCCCTCCATAAATTCATCATTTGTGTGAGTCTCATCAAAGGATTGTTTTAAATTAAAATCTTATGTGAAATTAAAATTTAAGGTTGAAAAGCAGCAGGAGAAAAGAATGTATAGTAAGCACTGTCATATTGTTGCATTAGGACTATTTTTAATTTTGGAAGAATACTAATGGCGACCCTCAAGTTGTAAAAGGCATAATTTTTTCTCTAGCCAAGCTGAATGAATGAAGCAGCTTCTGCCTACTAAAAGCAGATAACAGACTAACTAGTTAATTCCCCTGGCGGAATTTCAAGCTGCAATGTTTAAAAAAGCCCTTATCGTTTTATTATATATATTATATAAAAATAAAAATTGACAGATATTGATCGACTCCATGATGCGTCAGCGCGTCCCTCGCATCGGTGTCCCTTGGTGAGTAAGTTGTCGTTCTCCTCAACCTCGGGTCCCTCGTAACCAAGGGCTGGGAGTTTGAGGGTTCTGCGCAGTTATACTTAGACTGTTCCTAGCACGCACTCTTCTGTACAGAGAGGTATCTTGATTGTTTCCTGGACTCTGTTTGGAAGCCACTCACCCAGCTAGGAGTCACAGCCTCAATGCTCCTACCACCACTTGGGACCACTTTGCCTTCATTTCCACATTCTCTCTAATTCCTCTTTCCAGGCCCTGGTACTTCTCCAGCTCTCAATATTCCCTCTTCCTGATGTTGCTGTCACTGGTCACTGTTCTTCTTGATCCATGTAGCCAAGCATCCTCCAGATTACCAGAGGCTGTAGCGTATACCAGTTCATTGATTTGAGTTATGGTGGTAGTAGGGATTGTATGAGGGCTCTATTGGCATCTTCTAACATACTATCTGATGGTACTTCTCCACTGAGCCTTGGTAATAGTCTCAAGGATTGATCAATCCTTGAGACTATTACCAAGGCTCAGTGGAGAAGTACCATCAGATAGTATGTTAGAAGATGCCAATAGAGCCCTCATACAATCCCTACTACCACCATAACTCAAATCAATGAACTGGTATACGCTACAGCCTCTGGTAATCCTGGAGATCGCTTAGGCTTACATGATCAAGAAGAAACAGTGACCAGTGACAGCAACATCAGAAGAAGGAATATGAGAGCTGGAGAAGTACCAGGCCTGAAAGAGGAATTAGAGAGGATGTGGAAAGTGAGCCAAAGTGGTCCCAGTGGTGGTAGGAGCACTTGAGGCTGTGACTCCTAAGCTGGGTGAGTGGCTCCAACAGATCCAGGAAACACATCAGAGACTCTCTGTCCAGAAGAGTGCAGTGCTAGGAACAGCTAAGATACTGCGCAGAACCCTCAAACTCCCAGGCCCTTGGTAGAGGACCCGAGGTTGAGGAGACCACGACCACACTCACTCTAAGGGGAAAGCCACGCGGGGATGAGAGGGGGTGACGAATCATCGGAGTGTAATCACTCTTGAATTTTTATTTTATATAATATATATAAATAAACACGATAAGGGCTTATTTGTAAACATGCAGCTTGAAATTCGCCAGGCGGAATAACTGTTATCTGTATTCTGCTTTTAGTAGGCAGTAAGCTGCTTACATTTCCATTCAGCTGGTAGAGAAAGAAATTATGCCCTTTTACAACTTGAGGTCGCCATTAGTATTCCTTCCAAATAAAAAATAGTCCTAATGCAACAATATGACAGTGCTTATATACATTCTTTCTCCTGGCTGCTTTTCAACTTAAATTTTAATTTTCACATAAGATTTTAATTTAAAACCAATCCTTTGATGAGACTCACACAAATGATGAATTTAATGGAGGGCCTTAGTAATGTGATATATCTTTCTCAGTTGAAGTTAAATGGCTATTTGGTTTACTGTAAGAGTGCAGTGCTAGGAACAGCTAAGATACTGCGCAGAACCCTCAAACTCCCAGGCCTCTGGTAGAGGACCCGAGGTTGAGGAGGACACATACCACCCATAGGGGTGAGAGGGGAATTTTTTTTTTTATATATATATATATATATAAACACGATAAGGCTTTATTTTAAACATGCAGCTTGAATTCGCCAGGGATAACTGTTATCTGATGCTTTAGTGGCAGAAGCTGCTTCATTTCATTCAGCTGGTAGAGAAAAATAATTATGCCTTTTACAACTTGAGGTGCATTTGTATTCCTTCCAAATAGTCCTATTGCAACAAATGAAGTGCTTACTATACATCTTTTCTCCTGCTGCTTTTCAACTTAAATTTAATTTTCACATAGATTTATTTAAAACAATCCTTGATGAGACTCACACAAATGATGAATTTATGGAGGGCTTAGTAAATGTGTAATCTAGTTGAAGTTAAAATGGCTATTTGGTATTACTGTGCCTAAAATGAAATTATCCATTGTAGCCAGCTATTGTGCATCCATTTAAAGCCTATCTCTCAGGGCACATATTCAATCTTTAACTGAAAGAATATGTAAAGCAAATATGTTGCTAACAGAAAAATGCATCTATGGAATTAATATTTAAGAGATTTTTAAATGTTTTTTTCTATACTCTGTGTACACTCTGAAATATGTATATATATATCTGTGTGTGTGTATATGCACTATACATATTTATGATGTATCATTTTGTACTGTACATAATAAAAATACTGTCTCTGTTCAAATGTAAATTGAGTTTCAGTTTAAGAAGAAAAGTAAAATCAAATGAGGGTTGGGCAGCATAAGAATATTTGTAATGAAATCTCTCTGCAGAAAAGGATTGTGACTGGTATCGATAATAGAAGAACTTTGCTTCAGGCAAAATGTGCTTTTGATTTCCCTTTGGCTGCTCAGCATGGGAACTAAGATTCTGGCATGGTTATATATAAAATCATCCTGTCTCATTCCAATTTTGATAACGGAACATCTGATATAACAGAGCTATGGTCAGTCATCCCACAGGAACAAAAGGAAGTGTTTCCAAAAGGAACTGGTAATTTTGGGTAGGTCAGATTTTGGGAGCCCAACCTGAGTCACCTTCAATGGGCCTGTAAGAAGAAGGTGTTCAGCATTTTTATGACATCTTGAACTGGGCACCCAATCATGAAGGTACTCCCAAATCACTTGTCATTACTAGGGATCTTGACTAGGGTATCTCCTAAGGTTTGAGATGAATAAATCCCATTTTTAAAATGTACCTTGATCACAAGGATCAGAATGGAATAGCTCTTCCCCTCCCAAAAAACAAGAACTGATGTATTAAATCTCCTGGGTGTTACTAGGCTCCAGAGCATGAAAAAATTTGGAATACAAACAACCCATGTTCAGGAGAGAGAATTTAAATCATCCACATTTGTGATTTTTTTTTTTTAAATATACAAAGGAAGTGAGTCATACAGTTGGGAAAGAGGGAATACAAATGTATTTGAATTGGTTTGATATTTTGGAGAAAGCTGTTGGTTTGAATCTGATTTTATTTTATGATTACCCTTCATCTCATATATTGGAAGGTTCCAATGAGAACATTTTGCATGAAGAACAGTCCAGCAGAAGGAAAGATTTATAGCAGTGCAGCTAGCATTTTCCTAACCAAATCGGGTGGGCGTGTCTTGCCTCTATTAATTCAGCTACTGACTGTGTCAGATTTGGTTTAGATTCCCCACATGGCATCACGATACTACTGTCAATTTCATTGGCCTTTCCTACTTTGGAGAGCTTTATATTTGTGATATCCAGTCTCCAAATGATGCTAAAACCTGCACTTTGAAAACCTCCAGGATTACTGGATTGTCTATCAAAAGACTCAAAAACTTTGGAGCTGAAAGAACCTTCTGTTTTGTCTTCTGTGCTCAGAGTCATGTCATGTAGATATGTCATTTTGCATGAAGCCTATCAAAATATTTATCCATTAAAAAACTTATAAATGAATGAATGTATTTGACAACTGAGTTAACGATCACATGGACTGACCCAAATTTTTGATCAATGAATCTTGTAGGCAGCTTTGTTTAAGCTTTGGCAAAATCAATATACCATTTTGTTAAACAAGTAAAATGGATTGGTGGGGGTACACTGAATTAATTTAAACATTTAATACATTAGATAAAGAAAATCAGCAGGGATTTTCAGGATTTCTGTTTGGAGTTCTTCACAAACCGATTAATAATTTTGCTGCATTTTTTTCTCATTATGCTCCCTTTGAAGCACCCATGCAGGAAAAAATTACCAGGTAAAATGAATGCTACATCAAGGAAAGATCATATCCTGGCTAGAAAGAGGTGTAACAGATAAGATAACTTTGCTGAGTTAAACTAGACTTTTCTCAGCCTGGGGTCAAAACAGTAATTTTTTGTTCTGGTCACTGGATTATACATACTATTTTTAACTCTGTTCCTTGCTGTGAAGTTGACAAAGCTAAAATCTTATCTTATCCAAAACAGTCCAATTACTTAAAAGATTCAAGTTGCAAACATAATCATTCATATGACATCTATACCGAGTAGCCACAATAGAAGAGAGTTATCTTTCCAAGTTGTCTTAAACTGTGGGGCTATCTAGGTCCCTCCCTCTCCAGTTGACAATAACGATGGGACCAAACAACAAAAACTTATTTTATTGCATTCTGCTGCAAAGAAGTTACATGGGATTCTAACATCACTTTTGGTTGGAGAAGCAAATTAGTCTATGTGGTCAATGGTTTTTCCACTTTAGAAGGAAGAAAAGGCCAGGTTTACAAAAGGATCTTAAAAATTCAGATAAGCACTTTGTTGAACTTACAAAAGTGCCTAAGCACATTAAGGCACCTAATTCCTATTGAAATTCTCAATAGGCACCCATCTGCATCTTCAAGTGCCTAAATGCCTTTATAAATCTGGCCACAAATCTTGAGTTAGATATAATGTATTAGAACAGCTTTTCACTGTTTCACTAGCATAAAGCTGCCCCACTAGCAGAAATCTGCCCTGCAGTTTTTTAAATCCAACTACATAAGTAATTTCTTTGCAGAGAGGGGTCACTCAGTGACACAGAACCACCAGAAAAATTCTGTTCCATTCATCATCCCAAGAAGTAGGTGAATAGGAATTTCTAACATTTCAAGCGTTAATGTTTCTGTGAGACTGGTGTCCTGTGTTCAGTAGTCAGAGCAATATCATCCCTGTATAGATAGTCATTTAGGTCCAAATTTTCTTACCAGATTATTTAAAGTTAGGGACCCTATGGCCTCTTTTTTGGAGCTGAGTACTCACAGCTCCCTCTTCAGTCAGCTGAGCGTTGCGTGTGCTCAGCAATTTTAACCACCCACTGTCAACCCACTATGTTTTAGGTACTTCAGTATGGATTGGGATGCCTAACTTTAGGCATCGAGATTTTAAGGTTTGAGGCCTTTTTTTTTTGGTAACTTCAGCCATCCTTGCCATGACTCTTATTATTGCCAGAGCTATATAATACTTTCTGTAGAGCTCCTGTTGCAGAGGGCCTGCACAATGGGCTGCCAGCAAGTTTGAAGAGGCGCCAGGATCAAGACAAACATAATGTACTATACACTTGCTCTGTTGGATATGGGTTTTCTGGCAGGCACATATGAGAAATCAATGTCCTATCAGAATGTGATCCTGTGTTTTTAACTCTAATAAGAAAGCTGAGCAAGAAATATTTGTCTGAACTCTGAATTAAGCATTCCACACAGTCTCTATATTGAGACAAAGGAAGAAAAGAAACCAACTGCTCTGCCAAAGATAAATTATTATCCCCTAAGATGGTTTATGTTTCCTTGGTTATTTGTAGCCAATGATTGAAAGTCAGGTAGAGGACACAAGCTATTGAACAGATCACTGCGGACTCTTCCAGGTTTGGACTGTTAATAATCTTCAGAAGCAAAAGCTGAACAGCCAAATCAAGGATTATACCCTGAAACAATTTGTAAGCTTGAAAAATGTCAGAGTATTTTTACCAGCTAGAATCTGTTTTGTTTTGTTTTATTAAAAAACATTCATAAACGAGAAAGCAAAACAGAAAAATGCCAACAAGTCAGCAATAAGCTTATTTACAAAAAAATACAAGACGTATTTTCCAATGTTCTTGGCCTAATATACCGAGGCTTAGACTGCTTAGAGACAGCAGTTCACATTCATTTCATTAAAATTAGGCCTTAAGGTTTATTGTTGTTGTTGTTTTTTGCTTTTTGTTTTTATTTTGGGGGGGGGGGCATGAATCATTGCTGTGAGTCTTCTATAAGCCAGCCGAGCATAGCACTTTAGGTCAATAATGGCACAATGAGCAATGATCTTTTTTCTTTACTGATATGGGGGCCATAGGCTACTATGGAAATCAATGGATGTTTTCCCCATTGATTCACTGGGAGCAAGAGAAGTTCATGCCTCAGATAAAATGATTTCATTTTCATCAGTTATTGGCACAATTCAAATAATAATATTCTAAAAAGAATTATATTGAAGGATCAGTATCTCCTTTAACAAAAGGTTTTTAATTCTCACATTTGCTTTTCTATAAATGCTTCAATTTTGTCATATATGTTCTGGCACAATTACAAAACTTTGCCCTATTTCAGAGTGATTCGTTTCAACAAAATTATCCCTGTAATGGGAAGCCATCCTTATTCACTCACCACAGTACCCCTTAGGAGATGCAAGTGTAGTACCTTGGCATAGTTAGATGTTCACATTGAGAGAGTTCCCAAGTCTAGTTCAATGATTATTTAGATTTTGTAAAAGAATATTTTCCCAAGATAGAATATGATTTGACATCTATAGCCCCACCCCTGCCAAAGAAAAGTGTTACTAAACGATCCCTGAAAATAATAGACTTAAGGATTAGAAAACAAAAATAAAAACTAAAACTAAAAAAATCCTAAATCCTGAAGTTAGCAGCAATCTGGGCAACACAGTTAGAAAAACCGAAGCCATTTATTTGTGGGTTTTTTCTTTTTTAAATGAAATTGGATATTACTTTATTTCTTTTATCTGACATATTAAGACCACATTTGTAAAAATAAATACACAGGATTCAGATCCTATTTAGGTTGTACACTCTTTGGGGCATGGGCCGTCTTTTTTTCTCTATATGTTTCTACATCACCCCGTACAATGGGGTCCAGTTCCATGAATGATCCATGACTGGCACAATACAAATAAATAGTAAAAATAATGCCTTCTGTGAGGAGGGTCAGGTGAGCATTAGTGTCTGGTATCATAATGCCTTTGAAAAACATTATCCTCTGTATGGTGAAGAGTGTGGTGCAAAGTAGGTTCCTCCAACATCCTTAAAAGTGTAACACAAACCCCTTCCCGTGCCATTATACTGCTATGCAGGGGGCTTGAGATAATTATTGTTGAAGTTGAATCTAGCTGGACCTCCCCTCACTTGCACTCCTTCTTATGTCTGATCTTGCTGAGATGCAGAAGGAGAAAACAGATTCTCCACTTCTAGGATAACCATACAAGCTAAGGTATAATTTAGCATACGGAGTCTGATCCAAAGATATGAAGACTCCCACTGATTACAGCGGACTTTGGATCAGACCCATAATGAGCTGTCACAGTTTATACATGGTCACTGAGGGATTTCTCTGCACATGGTACAATAGAGTCCTGGTCAAGGAGTATGTCAGCACAGCAGCTGGGAGCTGTAACTCCCAGTACAGATACACATACACATGTTAAAATAGTGGTGTAAATGCGGTGGCACAGGCAATGGCTCAGGCTTAATCCTGAGACGCTGCCCAGGCCACCACAGCTATACTGCTTTTAACTTCTGAGGTATACAAGAGGCTCTCTCCAATGTGGAGTCCTGTGCTCTGGAAGGAAGTAACAAGAGACTCTCTGATGCAGATGATGCTCCATGTACAATAGAATGGAAGCTGGCTGCCTCTATCCCCAAGACAGAGATTTGACTCATCATTGTTACAGAATGAAAAATTTAAGAAAGCCCCAAGAGAAGAATTTTCTTATTTTATTCAAATTAAGTTTCCATCTGAAGACACATATGCCACCATATGGGATCCATTTCAAGCATTCATTAGGAGAAGAATAATTAGTCTAGCATCATACAAGGAAGAAAGAAACAAGCGCAAAGGATAATTACTTTAGAAACAGAAATAAAAGACCTTGAAACTAAATTTGCTAGGGACGAGTCTATGAAAAAAAAAGAGAAAGAAAAAAAAACTACTTGTGGGGAAGTTTGACTTCAGCTATACACTGGAAAAGGAGAAGATGCACAGTTCTTCCTGTGTTAGGATTACATTTAATCCGGGGAGAAACTACAGAAAAACTACAGTCTTATATTTCAGCCATTCACCATAAACCAGGAGTTCTTCTCTCTAGTGTGAGAGAGATTAATCACTTCCACATTATACTAGAAAGATCTGCAGTTTATATCTCATTCCTCACAGCAAATACAGAAGTAGGATTCAATTCCTTTCTCCACAGCCATGCCATGACTTCTGCTACAGACCACAGGCTCCACTAGTGGCTGTAGTTCCTCGATAGGCCATACCATGGACTTATGAGTTTGTGGATCTGTGTAGTTTGTGGCACTGATTAAAAAAAGAGTGCCCTACCCAAGCGGTCTGTATATATGTCAATTGTTAATAGCTGATTTGCCAGTAGTCCAACCTACCTGGAAGCACCCAGTGAGAGAGACACATGGCACTGAGCAGTTCTGCATGGTGTGTATTGCACTACAGCGTCCCTTGACAGAGCCTGCCCTACTCCCAGATTCCCAGAACCACAATAGTTATGCTTCATTTGGGGTTCTGAATGCTAGCAGAGCTGAGAAGGGCAGGATGTATCTCTTAGATAATGCAGTGATGACTGAATTCCTTCTAATCACACTATGAAAGGCCTAGTATTCTGAACCACTTGAATCAAGACAAGAAGTGAGATTCCTCTAGGCAGAAACCTTTGATTGAGACAGTGGTCAAAGGGACATCTCTTTGATGTCTAGAGCTCTTTGCAACAAAGGATAAAATGAGATCCACATCGCTGCATGTAAAACAGATAGTGAAGGTTATGACAGTAGCTCATTCATATTGGGAACACTTGTTACAGTGCATTATCATTTAAAGACATGCACAGAGCTATCTAGCATTTGGTGACTCGCCTACAGTATAAACAAAATAATTACCTGGTTCACCTGCTGGAGCAGGGAGATCAATTACAGAAACTAATTAGAGATCTGTTTTAAGCAGATATGAGTGCATGGGTTTTCATTATGGGTGCTTCTTCTCTTAACTCACCACGAAGAAAACCATAGAACAACAGTGATTAGCCTTATTTCATTTTTATTGCTTCTCCGATTCAGAGTAAAACCACAGAAAGTCAAAAGTGTAGCTAATTTTACTTTAACAAGCCAGCATATGCAAGCCAATTTCTTTACTTTACTAGATAGAAGTCACTGCAAGAGAATTAATGTCAAAATAAAACAAATTAAAATATGCATCCATATGGAATATGAATGCAACGTTTGGTAATGTGACAAACTTTGCTGAAGAAACATGCAGTGTTTTTTGTAGTGGAAATGGATGTTGGGGAGAGATAACTTCAACTCTAAATTATTTGCAGGTGTCACCAGTGTACCAAGTAAAAAGGAGGTGTGAATTGGGATGAATTTCACCTTTTAGGCTCTGGTGACTTTCATTTACTTTAAATAAAGAACAGCAATGCCTTCCTTATTGTTGTTACCAACTGCTTCTGGAGAGTGTCCAAGGGTCTGGACTGTAGTAGGAGGGTCTGTTTGGAGGTCATGTGTAAGTGGATAGGTGCCCATCATTCCTAATCAACCTACTGTTAGCTCCTGGACTATCCACCTGCACTGTTAATTACAACTCCTATTTATTTTCTAGGATCTCAGAACCTAGCTCATTCTGTACTGGGCCTGACATGGCATCTCTAATTTAAAACTGTCCATAATCCTAGTGTCACAGGATCAAGGATGCTCCAGAAGCATAACACTTTGGATGTTATTCCCACAGAAAATTACACATTTCACAATTTTTGCCGAGTTCTAATGGTTAAAAAAATGCAGGCCTAAGTTCATGCACACAAATAAAAGCTGATCATTATGGTAGAGATGACGAACAATGTGGGAGCAGCAGTTTCAGAGCTCTCAACTACCTGAAGAATCATGGGAGCAACAGCAGAATTGCATAATTGGGCAGTGAGACACGTTTATAGGTGTTTATAGGTATGCCAGAGCCAGGTGTGTCATTTGTTACAGGGCAAGGGAAGAAGTTGCCCTGCCCACACCTTGGTTTTCATCCCTGCCCTTGACTTTTCAGAACTCCTTGCTAGCTGGTACAAGGGTGTTTTCCTGGGGCCTGCAGGGGCTGTTACGGAGTAGACCAGGCTAGATGGGAAGCAAAATAGTTGGCTGGATCTGAGCACAGAGTGAGCAGAGCCCCTCTCTCTGGCCTGGGACAGCCATTGGTGATGCACTTCTGGCTCACTGCTCCAGATAATTCTCTGGGACAGGGCTGCCACATCAGCTCCCTACTCACTTCCAGGATGGGATGGGCCCACTAAACCCTATCAGCAGCCATGACCTCAGTAGGGAGGTGGAAGCTGGGATGCTGCTGAAACAACTTTGTCCATCCTTCAAAAAAAATTTTTTTTGAAATGATCCTCCTGGCCCGAGCACCACCAGGGCTCTGTATCTCTTCCAAAGAAAGCTTTGCATTGATTTTTGCTGTTCCTCAAACACAGCTCCCCAGAGCACTAAGGTACAGGTGTTTAGAGGTTGCAACACCTAACTTACTTGGAGACTAAGATTCATTTTCAAAAGTGACACCTAAATAGCATTAAAAATCTGGGCCTTATGCCTTCATTCAAATATTATATCTACAATGGAGCAAACAATTGCAAGCTGGTATTTATACCACAGTTCTAGTTCTCATTTAATTGAAAGAAATAGTAAAAGAAAATACATGAAAAAAGTCAACAAAAATAATGCAATCCTATCAGAGAGCCATGGCAATGAGAACAACCTGTTCTTGCATTGTATGGCTATTCACCTCTGTCCCAAAAGAGCAAAAAGCAGTAACATTGTCTCTTTGCTCCTGGCCTCTGGGATCCAGCGGCAACTGCCAGATATGCCAGAGAAATACTGCAATTTATCATGACAGGATGGTACTCAAAAACTATTATTTAAAGAAAGAAATCTGGAAATTATTGGATATATATTTTAGAATACAGGTTTGTAATAGTGTGAAGGATTTATGTAGTTATTCTTAATCAATCAGATAAAGGACAGCATTTCACTTAAGCTCCTTAAACATACTAACCAATAATTAATTTCACTGATATAGGACAGCTACATCAGCTCTCAATAAAATGATTTGTATAGATCTAAAGGCAAGTGATTTGGAGGAAACACAGGGGTGCTCATTATTCCAAAGCTCTTTTTTATTTTCCCCCTAGTCTTAAAACTAGTAAAATTATTTATTTGACAATCTGAAAATAAAACTTGAGCTGTATTAATACATGCCTGCTCAATAAGAGGGCGGGGGAGAAAGAAGATTAATAAATTACATGCTAGAAATAGGAAACAAGATTAGAGGTGACACTTTGGCAATGTCTTCTTCACGGCAAAGGAAAATATAAAACAAGATTAGTCAGAGGTGGGAGAGGGAGAGAGTCAATTGGTAGGAAAGATGAAATTGGAGAGAATGTGAGAAAGGACTGTGAAAAATGGAGGAGTTAATTAGGATAAAAGGTGCGATAAAAGTGACTACATAGCAAAGAGGGACATTGCTACCAAAGGTAAAAAAAAAACAACACTCCATGAATCAGAGAGTCGGAAGGCAGGCTGGAGAATAATGTGAGGAGAGCAATGAGAATGTACAATAGAGAGGATGAGAAAAGAGGAGCAAGGTGAGAAAAGTACATATTATTAGTGTAGCAGATGTAAGATGAGAACGTTATTTCCCCTATGTCCCTGCTAAGTTCTCATCTCTACTCTATAACTATCTTCTTGTAGGGTGTGTTTTCAAGTGAACTCCGCAATATTTACGAGTGCCCAGAAAAGGGCATCTCCCCACTAATTCACACATTTGGCTAAGAATGAGTTTCACCATTTGGGCAAGTCTATTTTTTTTCGTGGCACAATATGACTAGATTGCATCCTTCAGCAAATCTCAAACATGCATACCAGGTTCACTCTTCTGGCAGTTCGCCGCAGCAAGATCACTTGACAAATCACTGACATCTGTCTCTTTCTGTTGTACTGAGGAGCCAGAGCTTACATCGTCCAGACACCTCCTTCTCTTCCATTAACCCCTGGAAAACAACAGGGGTGTTCTTCCTCCTCTAATGCCATCTCTACAAGCCCTGAGAGGCCTTCAATGCATCCCTGATGTGAGCCTGGAGGGACCTTTCTCCTTCACTCCCATTGCTCTCTCTTTGAGCCTTTCCTCTAGCATCCTCCCCATCAGCCCTGATGGCCGCTTCTCCTTCACCTCCATTGCTGCTCCTGTCCTCCTTGAGACATACGGTCTTTCACCTTATCCTCTCTTTTATCGTGTAATGCTACAGGCTCTTTGCTGTACTTGTTTGAAAAGCCTGCCCTAGCCATCTAGCCACATGATGCAAAGAAAGAAAAAGGAACAGAGAAAAGCCACTGAACATGGCGTGACTGACAGATTCAGAAAAGTCACATGCAGTGTGGTTTGGCTGCTGCCTGATTTACCCACTCATTCATTGTGTTATCACATAACCCTTTTCTGGCATACTGCACAACAAAGGGAATGGAGTGGATAGAGATTACAGGGCTTGATCCTTATCCCATTAAATGGGAGTCTTCCCATTGACTTCAATGGACTTTGGAGCAGCTCTTGTATGGTGACACAAGCACAATCTCCATCCAGGGCTGAAAACTGCAATCTACCCATGTGTGGGTGGTCAACTGGGAAACATCAGTCGCTCTGCCATACTTTCAGTGCAAATGCCAATGAGTTACCAATTTCTTTTTTCTTCTTCTATAGAAGGAGGATAGCTACTTTTGGAGGAGGACGTAATCTGCACATACCAATGGCTGCCATGAAAAAAAAATGCACATTTGCTAACAGATCCCACATAATGGAATCTGAGATGCAAGAGATTTCCTCCCTACAGTTAACTGTGGTAATACAGTGGTGTCCATTGTCAAATGATTCCTTTTTCAATCAAAATTACTGTAACAATATTATACCCTTGTGTTGATTCAAAGTTACACTAATTTCCTAGTAAAACAAAGAGCAATTAATGTGTAAAAAGAAAACCTTTTAATGTTCTAAAATCAATAGCACTGTTATTCTGATAAAATACTATTTGATGTATAACATAGCCATCATAAATAGTTAGTGAAATTCAGTCCCAATTGAACTCAATGAGAGTTTTACCATTGATGTTAACAGGCCAGAATTTCACCCAGTATGTTTAACTTAATATTATTTACTATATAATACATACCATCATATTATTCTACTATATTAGCTATATATTAAATATTTAATATAAATTGCATTAACAATATATTTAAAATATTCATATTACAGACTTCTCTTCTAAAATGCTACTTCTGTAAAGATTATTTATTTATAACCTTTTTTAATCAACATGTTTGGGAAATATAAGATTATTTTCCTCTCCCAAGGTGGTTGACTATACGGACACAATTTTACTGTCTACTTCTCACAAGAACAATTTAAAAAATGAATACATTTCATATTTCAGAAATTGTAACCTTCTGAACAGATTTTAAATGATAAAATATAATAAAACAGTCTCTTTCATAGAAACATTTGGTGTGTTTTCCAGCCTCATTTGGACTCCTTTATGTAAAGCAAAAGGTTAATTAAATATATTGTTCCCAAGTGGCAGATATGGGCAATATGCACATACATTCACATATCTTGTATAATCCCACAAGGCATTTTGCAGATGTCACTTTCCCTCTTGACCTGCATATTTTAAAGTGGTAGAAAGGGTCTGTGGTAAAGCCTCTGTCCCAAATCTGGACCTTAGCATCCAAAATTTGGGAGCTTAACATGAACTCCCCCAAGCTCACTACCAGCTTGGCTCCGATCTCGCTGCCACCAACCAGGATTCAGTGCCTGGTACACTAAAGCCCCCCAAAATTGTCCCTGGGGGACCCCCCAAGACCCAGAACCCCTGGGTCTCCTATCTCAAACGGGAAAACAAGTTCCTCCCCCTTGTCTCCTCGTTATCTGATCCCCAGCTTCCCTCCCTGGGTGAGCCTGGGCGATTACACTTAACTCCTTGAATGCAAAACAAAGAGCCCATTAACCCTCCCTAAGGCGATGCATTCAAACCTAGTAAAGCTAACATAAAGAGATTTTCCACCCCCCCTTCCTGTAGCTTAACCAGAGAAAAACCAAAAACCTCAACCAGGTTCTAAAAAGAAACTTTATATAAAAGAAAGAAATACAGAAAAATATAACCCACTGCATTAAGATGTCAATTACAGGCTCTTGTTATAAGAATTAGGAATACACAGTCTGATTCAAAAAATAGCCAATTTAAACCAGTCCAGCAATTACACCATGTAAATACAAACCAAAGCACATAACAGCCTATTGCTTGGTTTCCTTTGTACTCACACTTGATAGTAGATTATTAGAAAGGAGATTGGAGTTAGCAGAAAAGCTGTTTCAATCCATAGCCGGAGAAACAAAGACTCCGAGTTCCTTTCCCTCCCAGACTTTTTAAAAAAAAATCCAGTTCTCTGATTGGTCCTCTGGTCAGGTGCTTGATTCCCCCCTGTCCACCCCTTACAGGTAAAAGAAAATTAACCCTTACCTATCTACTTATGACAGGGTCCAAAAGAATAGCTGAGGAAGATATATTTTAAACTTAAACTAGACACATGCCAATTACTGTGCATACTAATAGGTGTCTATTTTTTCCCTGATGGAAAATCATAACTTCCAGAAACCTGCGCTGCTATCAAAGAGGGGAAAAAAATTGATAGCTATTAACATGCATTAAAATATCATTTATCAGTGATTATTTGAATAGATGTTTAACTATATTTGTTATCCCATGTTGATCAAAGACCTTAAGGCAAGATTGTACAGCTGCATCCTATAAAATGTTGCTTATGCAAGGCAATTTTCCATCTGTTGGATCAACAGTTGAAAGAGCAACTAAAAAATGTTATCTGAACAAAATACATGAAGGGTTAAGAGATACTGATTTTATCACATTGTGTTCGAATGTTTGACCTTGTAATTTGACATGCACTGTTTGTGCTTTAATGTATTAATTTGATACTGGCTGTGAGATTAGTTTAGACCTGTTTTCAACAGATGTGGCTAAATTTTTGCAGCTTGTTATATATTTTACTGATGTTAGGTGTCTTACTAAATATTGCAATATTGGATACAAATGTATCTGATTCACTGTTGCTTTGAATGAAAAATCTGTGGTGCTACAATTTGAGGACAGCAGCCTATTTAGAAAAGCTTATGAAGAATGGAAATAAGAATGTCATCAAATGTACAAGAAAAATATATTTTTTAAAGTAAATAAAATAATCCCTCTACAGCAGTCTCTGTGGTATGGGGAACCAATTAGAATTCAGAATGAAAGAAGAGAAAGTTGTCAGAAACATTTGCTGGTTTGAAGAAGTAATTGGATCAGATGATAACCAAAAACAAAAATCAAGGATATGAAAGTATAATTAACAATATGAGTTTTTAACATATTGGATATAAAGTCCTAAAAGGAAGGAATCAGCAGAGTTTGGCACATAATTAGATACAATATTAACACACTCTATAAGATAGAATAGGAAATATAAAGACATCAATTGAATTGAACATGAGATCAAGAGATGATGGAGTAGCTAGTTCAACAATAGTCTGTCTAGTTTATTTATGTCTGTAGGACTTAAAGTGGGAGGACGTAATCTGCACATACCAATGGCTGCCGTGAAAAAATAAATGCACATGAGGGGTATTGAACATGAGCTTTAAAAATCATGGAGGAATATGGAAAGACTTGGGTGAAATTAATTGAAATGAAGGAAGGGGATACAAAAAAAAATTATTCACAGATATTAATGTATGACCAAAGGTTTATGTATAACATAACATCTAGCAGTAAATAGAACAGCAGTAAAACAGACTGAATACAAAAAGTAATCAAGATTAAGCAATGGACCTTTCTGAAACATAAAACAACTGGCACACAAGGAGCATAATGAAGTTAAGAGAGCGTAACAATGATAAGAAGAGAAAGGGTGGTAGATGAAAGAAACATTGCACCAAAGATTATTTTGTCAAGTATATAAAGGAAAATAAATAGAATAAAATCCATAGAAGCTTTGCATCAGATAACAGGGGTAATTTATTGACAAAGGTGGTAATCACTGATATAAAATTAAAAAATGTTCTTCAGCTAATTCTTTGAAAAGGAACATGGGAGACACCAAAAGAAAACAAAACTATCAGAGTATGCCAGACATCTATCAAAGGGAATCAGTTTCACATCACAGGAGATCAAGAGATAAATGCACCTGAAGATTGACACAGCTTTAAAGTTAGCTGGGATCCATCCTAGAATTCAAAAGAAAATGAAAACGGGTCAGATAAGCCTGCAGAAGATATGCATGAGATGAAATTCCTTTAGAAAGGACTATAAGGAAACTAACATCTATATTCAAAAAGAGATTCAGGGTGAAATTCATAGAAGACTCCTGCAAGACCACTGCAATGTTAAAGCCCTGTTATAATGCCAAAAGTTTAACAATGAGAAGCTCCAATATTTCATCTTAGGATCACCATTTAATATATTTATTAATGACTTGGAAAACTGGATGAACAGTGAGGAATCAAAATAAGCAGATGACCTATAATTAGGTTACTCAAGACTATGTGAGACTGAGGAACTTCCCAGGGATTTAGAAAAGTTAGGTGAATGAATGTCACAAAGGCAGATAAAATTCAGTGTTGAAAATGCAAGTTAATGAATATTGGGAAGAATAATTTGAACTACTCAGACACATCAGTGGGTTCTAAATTAACTGTATGCAATTGGGAAAAGGCATGCATGTAATTTAAACCAGCTCAATGAAAAATTTTGCTTAATGCATAGAGATGCAGAGGGGTGGGGGTGGGCGGGAGAACACTACAAAATGTTAGGCACTAAGGCTAGATTCACAAAAGGACTCAGGCCAGCTCTACACAACAAACTTGCATCAGTATAACTATGTCACTCAAGGGGGTGAAAAATCCACACCCCTGAATGACAGAGTTATACAGGAGAGCTTCTCCTGTTAACATAGCTACTACCTGTCACGGAGGTGGATGGGAGAAGCTCTCCCATCAGCACAGAAGCATCTTCACTAAAGTGCTACAATAGAGTAGCTGTACCAGTGCAGTTGCACTGCTTCAGCATTTCAAATGTAGACCTGCCCTTAGGCACCAACTGCCACTTTAGGGTTCCTAAATCCCAGAATCAGGCTCCACAGGGATTCACAAAGCCCCTGCTCAGCTGCTGCTGACCACTGCAGATGTCTACATTCACTCAGTGCCTAAATATTTGCAGTAAAATTTCCCTAAGGGTCTATGTTTCTGCCTCTAGATATGCACACTACAGCCCCAGGTCATGCGACCACATCAGGGGTGGCTCCAGGCACCAGCATGCCAAGCACATGCCTGGGGCGGCAAGCCACGGGTGGTGCTCTGCCGGTCACCATGAGGGCGGCAGGCAGGTTGCCTTCGGCGGCATGCCTGCGGAGGGTCCGCTGGTCCTGCGGCTTCGGCAGACCTCCTGCAGGTGTGCCGTTGAATCCGCGGGACTGGGGACCTCTCACAGGCAAGCCGCCGAAAGCAGCCTGTCTGCTGTGCTTGGGACGGCAAAATACCTAGAGCCGCCCCTGGTCCAGAAGCCTACTCCCCAGTGTGATGTATAAACCAAAGGAAAGCAGACATTCGTCAGCCTAATTTGCTGTGTGGAGCCCAATCTGGTAAGTGTTCTGAGAGCTTGACTCCCAGATCAGGCCCCTATAGGTGAACTTATTAAACTAGTGGATGTGAGTGTTTGTCTGTGGGGGGCTTCCTCATAACGTTTAGCCCAGAAGTTAGGGCACTCTTCTGGGATGGGGGAGCTCCTGGATGAGGTGGAGAATGGATTTGAACAGTGATCTGCCATCTCTCAGACAAGTACCCTAATCACTGGGCTATGGGATATTCTGATGTGGGGCCCCTTCAGTCTCTTCCGTCGAAACTGTTTCACTGTGGGTAAATAATTTAAAAAGTCATTGGGTGAAAGAGAGCAAATGCAAGTATAAGAATGACTCTGTACCCTCCATCATCTAGTCCCCCTGCTCCATTGGATATCTCTGACAGAGGGGAGGAGTTAGCACTTGTCCTTCAGTTTGCCACCTCCTATTGGCTGGCTTCTGCAAGGAAGTGTGCTGGCTTTTATAAATCCCATTCTGAGGTCCCTATCTCCATTCATTGTATTTGGAGCTGAGGCACCAAACTCAGGCTTTTTGAATCCCAGTGATTTTCTAGATCCTAAAAGTTAGGCACAGCAATGCTCAGCATCACCTAAGTTTCTTTGCAACAAGGGTAGAATGTGATATAGCAGAGACACATGAAAAAGTGTGTGTGTACGTGTATATATACGTTAAACCATACCTTTGTCAAACCGTATAAAAGTATAGTCCAGTTTGGGGTGAATGTCTGAAATTTTGGGTTAAATTTTATTTTTTTCAGTGTTACCTATTTTGACAGAAATTGGGAAGATTGAAATCTTATGTGATGTTCTTAAAGCTTCCGACTGCCATGTCAAAACTAGCCTTAGCATTTCCTGAACTGTGTTGCCAAATTAAGAGATGCATTACTAGAGGTGCTGATTTCACAGGAAGTCAAGATAAATACTCTAATACTGTATAGTGAGGCCACATTTGGAATAATATGTACAGGTCGTCCAATTACATTTAGAAAGTCTAGTAATAGGCAAGTGCATTAAAAGTCAGCAACTGTGACACAGGGACAAACTATGTTCAGCAGTGTAATTTAGTCCAAAATTTACTGGCCAAGTTCAGCCCTGATATAAACAGCTGCAATTCCTCAGATGCATGACTGAGTTAGGGTCCTTGGAGAAAGAGGAAAAGGGGACTTTATCAAGAGGCACATCTACAGAAGATGAATGATACATGTTTTTTTTTTAAGTTAAATGTCTAAAATATGAGAAGGAAGCACCGATTTAAGAAGCTCAGGTTACTCAATGAATTAGGTTTTTAGCAAGGAAGAGTTCATGTTGAAAAAGAACACTGCAGGCTTATTACAGTACATCTTCATTGTCTTGTATCCATGCTGTACAAGCACTTGTCTACATGTGCTAAGATATCAGACTCAAAGTGCCAGTGGCAGAGCATTTAGCTGTGCATCACGCCAGCCGTGTGAATCTCTCACAGCTGAAATTTAACCTACTGCTACATGGAGTCCTTTTTAAAACAAAATGAAGAGTTTTCTTTTCCAAATAGCTTCCACTATGCTGCCATAGACATGGTCTTTGTAATACATTATGGCTTGTCATATAACACTCTGGGATATTGCCCTGCAAAGGACACAATAGAAATATATTGTGGAAATGAAATACCTGTTAAATGTGATAGTGCCACTTTACAGTGTATGGAACTCTAGGCTGTTTGCATACTTTAATATTTTATTTTGAATTTTTCAACTTTTCTAATAAAAACAAAGAAAAGAAGCAAACAAGGCTTGCATTGATTTAGGGCTTCAGGGAGAAGAATAAAATCATTCCCTCTATTTTATAAATGTGAATATGCTCATAACATTGATCTAGACAGGGTAGAGCAATAATACCCGAATTTCCCTCTCCTCCACAGACTGCACACAAATTATAAATTGTGGTTACAAGAGTATAATCAGGATGAACTATCATCAGGTCCCATATTCTACACATGCTGTAATTCAAAAAAGAAGCCAGATACATTGGAACTTAGAGTTTTGATGTTTTAATGAGTGCACTATTTTTTCAAGTGCAGCACATCCAATTAAATTTAGCATCCTGACCTTTGCTGAAAGGACAGTCTATAGCTTCCAAGAGATTGCAATTCTCTCTTTTTTGTCATCATAAAAAGTATAGTTAGGAATGTATTTATCCTGTCACCAAGGTTAGTTCACTCATCCAATAAAAAACAGCAGCCAGCGCAATATTAGTAAGTATTCAGAACAGTCAAAATTGTGTGTCTATCTTTCAGTGTGAACCTCTGAAACATTACAACCCTAGATTATACCTCCTGGGTGTGGTATTCTGTCCCCTCTAGTGGCACCAAGACCACTTAGAGAGAGAAAGAGATTGAGTCTGCACTACAGGCTTAGATAGCAGCCAGTTGGCTTTTAGCTCATGTGGTAGAGGCTCATGCAGTAAGCTCCAGAGGCCCCACATTCGATCTCGCCTGCCAACAACCACAGTCTGTCAGAATTTCATATGCACATAATGTTTAATTTTCACATACTGCATCTTTCATAACTGTGTGAGATTTTGTTCCACAGCTTTGCTGACCTTATAACCATCTATCCATATCGTCATTCAACATCATGAATTTATGTTCTCAATAAAATAATGTTTAGCTTTAAAATTTTATTTAATCATATATTGCGTATTTCTCTGGCTCATTTGTTCACCTAATTTGAACATTCTGTAGATCTAATGCACACCCTACGGGTATGATAATCTTAAGTGAAGCATAGGATCACATTCTGATCTCATATCCACCCGTGCAAGCCATAAGTAAATTTGAACCATTGATTTCAGTGGAGTTATTCTGTATTTACATCCATGTAAATGAGAATACAATTTCCCCCTAATATATAAATATTCTACACTCAGTGAGCCTGATTTTCCTTCCACTTCCAAACGTCTTACGCTGGTGTAATTCTGTTGCCTTCTGTGGAGTTATTCTGGATTTACATGGTGTCAGTCAGGAATCAGGACCTAAAGGCATCAACCCATCAGTTCTAAATACACAGACATTTATGTTTCTTCTTCTCCTTTCCTTTCTTTCACAGTGATTCCAAGAGGGAGAAAAAATAAAATAAAGCTATTTGCTTTGTTTTGCTGAGATGACAGGGAGATGTCAAAGTAACAATTTGGCTCATTGAGGAAAAGGAGGGTCTGAAGGAGTTTGGAGTTTTTCTAAGAAAGAATCTTCCACTATTCAAAAGCCGTGGTAAAAAAGCAAGGAGTCATTGTGACAGTTGTCCAAATTGGGGGGATAAAAAGGACGCAGTCCCAAGTCCCAAATTACAGCTTTTTGTCTATGGAAAAAGCAAATGAAAGCAAATAAATAGTATCAGTTACCCTCACACAGGATGTTACATGCCAAGCACCACTTGAAGTAGGAATTCCAAACATAGACTCCAACTGTGCAATGTTCTCTAGGCAGATGGACCTATGTATCTGAGCAGAGACTTTAATGCAGTTCCATGTAGCTATAAGAGTCCACCCACAGCTTCCAGGATCAGGGCCTAAATTCTTATAATAATGAGAAGACAAATTGTCCAATGGAAAGTGTGGCTGAGATTTCAATCTATCCTAAGTACTTATAGGGCCCCCAGACTATATAGTACCTGAGCAGCTGATGATCTTTAATACATCTATCTTCACAACACCCCTGTGAAGTAGGGCAGTACTATTATCCTCATTTTACAGGTGGGGAATTGAGGCACAAGGAAGGTATGAGACTTGCCCTTGGTGTCAAGGAAGTATATGGAAGAGCAGGGACTGAACTCAGGTCTCCGCAAGTCCTAGGCTTTGGCCATAAGCACTAGATTCTCCTTTGTTCCTGGCTGACTAGGGAACTTGGGTACCAAATTCCCATTAATTTTGATGGAAATTGGGCATCTAAATCCTTTAAACAAAATCGTAGCCTGTGTTTCTCAAAGAGAGAATTACAGTACCACATGCAGCTCTCCCCCATCCCTCAGAGTCTAGACATGTAGCAAGAGGAAAGTGTTCAATCGTATTTTTTGCTTCTTTTTTTTTTTTGTCTGAAGTGAGTAGTACACACATGTGGGTTCAAGTCAAGTATCTGGGAATGCCTGGATTCACAAATAGATTTCTTCATTATCCACTGTGGGCATTATGCTAGTTGTCCTTTTTCGTTGAGGGGTCACAGAATTATTTCCCCCCTCACTGACAATTGGCCAAGATGGAGTGTAGGGGGGTCACCTTCCCCACAGCAGGTCAGGGGCCCAATAGAGTGGGCAGGAAGGTTAGGTTAACATGTTGCAACTAACAAAATATGGCAAACCATCAGTGCAGCTACATGTTATGGAAGGGATATGGTTATGGGAGAAGATGGATTAGAAAAGAATTTAGAGGAAAACATCCCCTAAGGAAGCTGAGGAAAGGGTTTTGTAGCAATTAACATCAGGTGCAGCAGGGATTCAACCCTACTCCTTTGTCAACCCCCTTTATCCTCATATGTGGGGAGGACAGTGGGATCCCAGCAAAGGTTTGGCTGCAACCGGGTTTGGAGGGGAAAGGGCTGATAGCAGCTCTCCCAAATAGGAGAAAACAATTAAGGAATTAATAAAAACCTACACTATACAATGTATTGCCAGATATTCCAAGATATGTTAAAGTGAATAAAGTTTCAGCCTAATTAAACCACAGCCATTTCATCCTGTCTTTCTTCTGGTGGGGCCAGACAATGACAGTCACCCATACATCTCTGCCACATCCCTCCGATTCTAGCTAAAAAAAGAAAGAGTGGTGGTGTTGTTATTTCTGTCTTCTTTTTACTGTGTGAGCAATACCTAGGTCTCGTCTCCGGGGACATATTCATTAGCTGCCATGTAAAATAATTGTAGTTTGAAATCTTTCTACTACTGTAGTAAATTTAGATACAGAAAAGTTACCACTAGCACTAATAAATAACAACATAAACAACAGCCTGCTCAGTGGCACCTGAATATCACGTCCCTTGTTTTTTGCTTTATAATAATGCTGCATATATAAGTGACTTTAAAGGGATACAGTTACTGTAAATTTTAATCATTTAACTTTGGTTGTGATGTCTGATACCACACTCAGGAGGATAGGATGGAGAGTTATGTTAGGAAGATGCAGCAGCTCAAACACAGTGATGATGATGGCCATATAAGTACTTAAAGAGAGAGATCTCACTGTGCCTTTACACTTAGAATCATAGATTATTAGGGTTGGAAAGGACCTCAGGAGATCATCTAGTCCAACTCCCTGCTCAAAGCAGGACAAATCCCCAAATGGCCCCCCTCAAGGATTGAACTCAAAATGCTGGGTTTAGCAGGCCAATGCTCAAACCTCTGAGCTATCCCTCCCTGATGCCAGGTTGTTTTTTTTTTATTTTCAGTGAATAATTTCAGTGAAAACCATTTTTGTTTTTATTTCAATCCATTTAAAAAAATGTTTCAGGTGTTCATTGATTTTTTTTATCAGGGGAAATAAGAAGGTTGGTTTAGCTCAGTGCTGTTTTGCAGCCATGCGGTTTTGTCCGAGCCTTATTTTTCTGCACCACTATCAACAGGCATGCCCACCAGCCTGCCTTTCAACAGCACTTCCCCACCTACACATCATTCCTATTATCATTATATCTGAAGATCTTATAATTTGAATGTATTTAACTTCACAGAATTCCTCTGAGGTAGGGCAGTGCTATTATCCTAATTCTACAGTGGGAGAACTGAGGCACAGAGACTAAGTGATTTGACCAAGTTCACACAGGAACTCTAGCACAGCAGGGACTTGATCCTGGTCTCTCAAATCTCAGGCTTATGTCCTAACTGGTGGGCAATTCTTTCTATCTTCCATCCATCTTGTTATTCCCTTGCCCTAGCTCACCCCTGCATCTACCTTCATAAACTGTATTGTGTATCCCATCTGGTCTCCTCCTGGGCTTTAGGCCAATCTCATCATCCAAAATCACCTGCACATTCTGAGGCTTCACAGAAAGTTAAATCCCCAAAGACATACTGTGCACTAGATCCATGCTTGTCATGTTTGCCTGTGAGAGGAACAGCTGCCCAGTTAAAGGTCCTAGAGGATTATGGAGTGAGAAATTAAAGTCCAGAGAGGTGTTTTAATCTTAGTGTGGGGAGAGTTTGTTTTGTTTTGTGCTTTACTTTTAATTCCCAATAGAGTTGAACCTTGCACTATATTCCACTGAATGAGACGAGTGTTTCTAATAATGTCTTTAAATTCCAGCAATCACTAAGTCTGATTCACCTCTTACACGAGTATAATTCCTTCAATTTCATATACATCACTGCTGGTATACACTGGTGTAAGTGAGAAGAAAGAGAATTGTTTTATGGAGGGATTGATGTGTGTGTTGGGGGTAGGGAGTGATCCCTAGGATACACCAATCTGTTGTTTTAACAGCCCGGTTTTTTTACATGTACAAAGTCAGGCCATATACTTCTAGTTCCCCTCAAAATTATATACTTTGAGCTGGCTCTGTGTTAAGAAATACAAACTGTATTGTTCATCAAGCCAGGTCCTTGTTGTATAAAGTTCAGTGTGACACAGAGAGAGAATTCCTTATTTATTTTGTATGGAGAGTTAACAATCAGCATTTGGTTTAGATAGAATAAATAATTCCATAACCACTTCTCATTTAATAAGGTTGGCTAGAGTCTGTCTTTTTTGTCCTCAGCTTGTATATTTTTGTGTTGAGTGAACATAAAGGCATATTTTTTAGCCTGCTGAGTGTTCATTAAATCCAATTCCAAATCTTTGCAGTCATTAGAGCAATAGCTAGGCTCTGATCTTACTGGCATATTGATTTAGTTGTATAAACATTCTTTTCTTCAAATAATAACAGTAAATATAATAACTTATCGTTAGACACAGTAGTCCTTCATCCAAAGGCCTAATGCACTTGAAAAGGTTTACAAGAAGGCAAAAAGAAAAACAACATTTAAGAGCTGCACTTATTACTGAAATGTGGTTATCATTCCCCAGCCAGACTAAACAACTGTTGGACAGAAAGCAAAGGAACTAGAGGAGAATTTTAGGTAAGTAAAATACATAACCCAATTGGAATCCATCCAGGAGCCCAGAATTTGCACTAGGGCTATGAAAAAAACTACCGGTTCCAATTTGTGGCATAAGCGTCGTAAAGCAAAATCAGGGGAAGAAGGAAGCACCAAAGTTTCCATCCCATTCAGTTCACCCAGGGTTTCAGGTTATACTCCGGTGAGGACCCAGATAAAATATACCACTTCTAGGTCTAGACCTAAAGCAGTCTTCTGAAAGAGGGTAGAACCTGTGGTTTGTCAACCATTCTTACCATTCTCAAGACTTGAATCTGACCTCTCCACCGTTGCACACATATCACTATCTGCAAATGGAGAGGTCTTTGCCTCTCTTTCAACACTTTGGCAGTAATGTAATTGAAGAGGTCTGTAAGAGCTACTGCTGCAGCTCCCATGCAGATTACCTCATTCTGAGGCTTCATCAGCTCCTAAATGTATTATGTATTGAAGAGAATTTCCTATTTTGAGCTTCTGCAATAAAACAGGATATTTGTTGCTTGGGATGTCATCTTCTGCTGCTTCTTCCTCATCTGAAATCACTCATCCCTCTCTTTTTGCCATGACATCATAACCATCACCACAATAACACTAGTGATGATGACACAATAGCCAGAGAGCAGATGACAACTTCAGGACCCCAATAAGCAGCAGAAAATGATGAACATCTAAACACTAAAGAGTCTATTTTCATCAAATTGTTATAATTAAACTAAACAATGAGGAGGAGGAATACAAGCTATATATGAGCAGAACTGCCTATAAGAAGAGCATTATTCTATGTGTTTTATGAGGCCTTTGGCTGCGTTTAAATTATAATTAGATATTGTTCACTTAAATTAGCAGCCCAGAATTCTATTAAAAGTCCATTTTTCTTCACTATGCCAGAATCATGTAAATAAGTATTCTTTTTAAGTACCTAAGATTGTGTATGTATAAAAGCATCCCAAATTACATAATGACAGTGGTCTTTGTATAGCCATGATGAATGTAGATATATTGTGTTATAAGATCCAATTTCAGAACTACTTTTACAGTAAACCAGTAACCCCCAAAAGAGCATAACAACAAACAAAAAGAACACATAGTTTCCAGTGCCTAATATAAAGAAATATATATATTTATAAATAAATTTTCTGCATACAACTGTCTAAAGCAATGAACACCACTGTAATTTTAAGTCAATGTCATAGTACAGGGTGGATTATATTTCAAAAGCACTGCACCAAAAAACAACAGAATTTCAAACTTGCTGCACGTAACTTTTGTTCTCATAATTCCCATCAGGGTACCTTCAGTTTGCCTCTGCTGTAACATTGCCCCCAAATCACCATTCACCTTTTCTCCAGACTTGTGGTAACCACTGTTTATTAATTTCTTGCCTTAGTATTTGAAATGTCTTCTCTTACGGTCTTCCTGAATCCCTACTCTGTCCAGGGCCACCAGGGGGGCCGCAAGTGGGGCAATTTGCCCCAGGGCCCAGGCCCTGCAAGGGCCCCACGAGCCCTGGCCAAGAATCTCTTTCCTGGCTAGAGGCGGCGGTCTGGGTCTTCAGTCGCATTTCGCTGGTGGGAGGCCCTTTAGTGCTGCCGAAGATGTAGAGCGAGTGAAGGACCCGCTGCCGCTGACTGAGAGCGCCGCCCGATGAGTACGAGCGCCGCTCCCCAGCTTTGTCCCAGCCCCCCTGAATCCTCTGGGAAGCCCTGACTCTGTCAACTTCAGGGAGGTCAGCACAATGAAGCCAAATGTAAAAAACAAAACAAAACAAAACTGTTTCTATTGGAATTCCACTGTTTCCGTTCCATTCCAAACTACTTCTATTTCCATCAGTGAATCTAAAGCAAAGCTGCTCTGTTGGTGTTTAGAGCTCCATCCTCCATCCTTGCCATCCTCTCATCTTCTGAGCTCAATGCAGTCTTCTGAGGGTGTGGAGATATGTGGGAAACTGTAATCTTTCAGCCTTTCTTACCATTCTGAGGCCTTGAATCTACCCTCCCCACTTCCTAGCTCTGATCTGAGAGCAAGATCCTAATCTCATACAAGTCAGTAACAGTACATGATCAGGCTCTTATCTCTTGGCTACCTATTTAGCTTATGTTAGTCAGGGTAAAAGTTAAGAGTCATCACAAAAGATGCAAAAGTCATAATTTTAATTTAAGATCATCAAAAATTTGATGGTATATATCATTCTAATGAATAGTAAATTGTTTGTCAGGAAAGTACTGAGAATAATCAAATAGCTGTTTTTTTCTACAATAAAAAAATGTTTTACAGCATTTAAAACCAATATTTTCAACAATATATAGGGCCCAACCCGACATGCAGCACAGTGCTGTGAGATGTGGGTAGCCTCAATGCCTGGGAAAAGCAGTTGGAGTTGAGAGTGTTCAACACCTCTCAGAATCAATCCCATGTAGACACAAATATGCAAAAAGTGAATGAACTAGTGTTATGGCTAAGGTGAAAAAAGTGGTTATTTCTAAAAGAAAAAAATTACAGCACAGAAACCCAGGACATGAGAAACATACGGCATCACTTATATATCTCCACAATTGGTGGTTACTCTCTCATCTTGACAATATTGTTAGATCATTACATTCCACGTCCTTCTCTGACAACTTCTAGCCACTTAATGACCTCTTTGCAAATCTTGCCCTAAAAGATTCCTTTTATCTTCAGTTTACTATTGACTGTGTCTAAAGTGATTTGTGCTACTGTACATTAAAGACGGCTTATACAAATACAATTTATTTTACTGCATCATAAAAGACCTCCTATTACCATAACACAGCTGTATCATTCTCACAGTCCCACAGGAAATATCGGTGTAATGGTATGAAATTTGTTATACTTTATCCAGGAACATTTTTACAATTGTCAGTTTAGCTAGTAACCGCACGTTAAAATGGTGAGCTTTTTGAACCATGGTGAGTATCATATCACAGTCAGTTATCCATCAATTCACAAATTGATTGCAAATGTAAGGATTCACTGTTAAGTAAGAAAGTACTCAGAGGTACCCTGAAATGTAAAACTCCTGAATACAATGTTAACAGGCTGGGTACACAGGTACATCTGTGCAGAATATTAGCAGCACTATTAAGACCTAACTAGAAATACCGGATAATATACTGGCTGACAGAGAAATGGAAGGGCAGGTGTTCATATTTGAAGAAGGCCAATGAACTTCTCATTGCCTAGGAAGTGAGATCATGTTAGAAGATGACTTTAAACAAGTTGTGTAAAATAACATGAGGTTGCCCGTGATTTTTCAGGCAGGATCAAGTTATGTTCAACATTGTAACACTCAGATTATATTAGATACAACTTATCCCTGTTTACACTGATAGTAAATTTATGGTCAACATCACTTAACAAGGACTCTTCAAGATTAACAAGACTCCTCAAGGTCATATTCTAGGGAAGATTAGCCCTTTGTGGGAGAAAAGGAGGTTTGCAGAAGAATGAGGTATGAGAAGAATTCTACTTCTCTGGCAAAGGATAATATCTCTCAAAGTTTAGGGAAAAGGGAGGGAGTACAATTACAGGACCATCTAAGGACAGTTCTTCTGGTTGCTGTGTAGCCACTCTCTACCTCGCCCTTTTGAAGAATTTAGTATTATTGTGGCCTACAGAACCTTGCTCCCTTTCTCTGCACTTGCACACCTGCTCACAGTCTGGCACAAGGTGCCAAGCTTTGCTCAAAAGGTTTTATTATTTTAATGTATATGAAGGCAGGAATATAATGTTATTTGTAGAACTGGTTGAAATTTTCTCATAAACATGCACTTTTAACCAAAAAAACCCTTAAACATTTCTGCAGAAAAAAATCTTTTTCCACAAAATTTTCCTTTTAAAATAAAACAATGGAATCTAAAAGCCAATTTATTTAACTAAAATCCAATTCCCCATCTCTTCCTTGTAAACTAGAACAGGTTGAAAAATACTAATTATTTTTGTGAGAAATTTTTTAAAAGTGTATTTTCATTAAAATTCCTCACAAAAAATCAGTTGCCAGAAACCACTCTCATTTAAAACATTTGTTTTCTGGGGGAGGGACTTTCTTGAAGGGGATGGAGAGGAATTTCAGTGAAATGTTTTTCTTCTTTTTTAACATCCAGAATTTTTTGGGGGGAGTGGGCATTTTTAACCAGTTATTCTGTGAATAGAAACCATGGCACCCTTCACATTTTGAAAGGGGGCATTGAAAAGATACATTTTATATAGCTATATATTGCTTTTCATAAGCCAGTGATCACCCTGAGATTCCTAATACCAGAAATAAAAGTTGAGAAGCAAAGCACATCCCCGTTATTACAATGTTCAGTACAAACAAAATGCATTCCATAAATGGATTATTATCTTGTCCTTCAATGCTCAGTTGGTTTCCCCTAGTAAAAAAATTTTAATAGATAATTTTACAGATGAATAACATTTGACCTTGGAACTGCTCACTGAAATCAATGAGGCAAGTTTGCTTTTATCCAGCATCTATGGACTAAAAAGGCTCTTTATGTAATTCAAAACAAGAGACAGTGAAGCAATAGGAAACACTGATTCCATGAAACAGGAGAAAGCCAGACTGCCCCTGAATACAGCACTGTGGTTATTAGCAGTTTGTTAAGACCTGAATCCTGACTGCTAAATAAATGTCATAGATTTTATTGCATTGAAACTCAAATGAGAACCCTGAATATCACAATGATATTTGGGATATGGAATTGCAGTTCTTGAGAGTATTTATTTTATCACAGCAAAAAGACTGCTAGGTATTTTCTGCCAAAAAAAAATGTTACTGAGGACCTGTCTCATGAAGCCAGAGGGTAATAATTGGCATAGCTCTATTGAAGCCCATGGTACTGTGTTGGTTTACACTTGTTGAGACTCAGACCTCGTTTTTTAAAGATACACCATGGGATCTACTGGTGACACTTGCTGGGGGACTAAATTTAAATGCAAATCTTAGGAGGATTCAGATCTGAATCCTTAGAACCAAGCTCACCTCTACACTTTTGGTTCTGGGGCAGATCTCAAACAGGAAGGCATCTGTTTTCCAATTCAAATACCACCAGAGATTCATGGAACGACTTGAGCCTAGAAAGGGCAGGATCAGAACAGCTAGGCTACATGCCAACTCAATAGATTACATGGTACCTACCACTGGTAGATCTCCTACAGCATCATATATGTAGTTGCTCTCTAAAGGCAGAACCTTACAGTACCACTGTCTGCTGTTTGTCCACTTACAGAGTTGTCCCTGCAAGTGCAGTAGGGTGTAAACTGCTGAATATATAAATATTCCGCCATCTATATTCTGTTGCTCAGATAGCTTTGTGTGTAAGACTGAGCAGAAAAGATCAGTTTTCAAATCACTCAGCAGAAGAAATGAGTTTGTTAGTGTGGTGAGCTAAGAGACCACATCTTGAGAGCTTTGTGCTCTGAGATAGCATGATGTTCATAGACTGATTCTGATCTGCTGTATGCAGCCGATTTTCACCAAAAAGTGAAATAGTTCGTGAATTTATTGGAGTAGTACTGATACCCAGCAAATCTGCAGACCCACTGGCATGACAATATCCTCCAGAGAATGCATTAGACCAGTAAGCATGTCTAATTTACCAGCAGAAAATTTGAGAGAACCGTAATTTACACAAGCAATCTGGTCACTCCTAAAATTAAAAAAGAGGACACACATACACACTGCACACTGCTTGTGAAACAAGAAATTGGCCCTATATAAATATAAAGACTCTCATTCAGTCTTCTTTACAAAACACACATTTAATGCAGCCAATTCAATTAATCTGTTCTTTTCTATCTTCTTTCTTTTCTCCAAGGAATTTATAGATTTTTTTCTTCTCCATCTTTTGTAGGCTACTCACATTTGCAGCTATAAAGTGTTGTCCATTCACAGCCATATAATTATCTTCAGTTCTGACATGAATGACACTCCTGATATTGGCTAGCTAAGGTCATTTATGGCAGTTCTCCACATGTCAGTGAGAAGCACAGTTTATCCATCAGGGAACCTTCATAACAATGTGCCCAAAGACAGAAGAAAGTATGAATGATCAGGGCTAAAATGTCAGCTGCCCCTTTATCACTACATAAAAAAGGTAATCTATGAATTTTACTTGTGCTAACAAATAGGCTGGAAAGCATAGACTTCAGCAGTTTTCAAAAACTATGACAAGAAGCAGCCAATTATTTTTATGCTCCCCATGAGGAAGAAAATACATAAATAAACAAACATTTGATGAATGCAACCTGGGATCTGTTTAAAATCAATAAAGGTTGCTACTCTACTTTTAAAATCTATTGCTTTATAATGTAGAACAATTACCCAAAATATTACATAAATTACAAATTAATTTCTGACAGGTATTATACACTGAATCCATTTTACAGAAAACAACTCACTTGAGCATAAAAGTCAATTTAATAGCCATTTTTCAAAATGAGGATTGGATTTTACATTTTGTATCATATTCAAAAAATTATCTCATATGTAACTCAGAGCGACATTCATATGTACTCAGAAAATAATATGAGGTGCGGGAAAATACCTTTAGTATCATAAAAAGAAAATTACAAAATGAGAAAAAAGATTTTAAAAGGATCTC
Organism: Chelonoidis abingdonii; assembly: GCF_003597395.2. Classification (NCBI taxonomy): domain Eukaryota; kingdom Metazoa; phylum Chordata; order Testudines; family Testudinidae; genus Chelonoidis; species Chelonoidis abingdonii. The sequence continues at coordinate 29,104,728 of NC_133787.1, forward strand.
TTTGAGATAAAAGAACACTTTCGTCACAAAATTGAAGCGCTACTTTATTGTACTTCTGATTGTAGCTATCCCAAGTGGCCTGTTCTTTTATGTAACCATTTTGCAACATGCCCCTGTTTTTGCTCATTGAAAGAATTGTGTGCAATACAATGTTTTAATGAGAAAGAGAGCTAAAAGGAAAATAGGAGTAAACAGTTTAAAAAGAAAGTTTTAAAAAGAATTCCAATCCCTGATAATTTTGTTTTGCCTTTAGATTCAATAACTGGTTGTCTACTGTGCAATCAAAGCTACTAGAAATAGTTATATAGCTACATGACATTTATTCACTATTTTCCAGTAACCTTTATAATGCCATTCTCATCTTAGGGTCTGATCCAAAGCCCATTGAATTCCCATCACATTTAGCAGGCTTTGGATTAGGTCTTTAGTCAATTCTTTCACACAACTGTTTGTCTTATTCCAGCTTTTAATTAAAATATTGAGTAGATGAGTTTCACCTGCTTTCAGGTTTCAATTTGGAAATTGCACATAGCTCAAATTATTTGCTTATGCAGTTTCAAAAACCCAGGTATTGAAGATTAACATCTGGCACCTTTATAATGAGTGTGTGTGATGCAAGACTGGACGCAAATGTAAGCTGTGACCTTCCAATAGACTATCAGTTGCCAGAAAAGCATTACTGTTGCAGGATGAATTAAATAGTCTCTTTAATTAAGAGCTGCATGTTCAGAGAAAGTTAGTGAAAGATGTCTTGGAGCAGAGTAAGAAAAATACATATTCATATTTCTATACAGCAATCAAGATGTTGATGTTAATATTAGAGCAATAACTTTAATTGTATTTCAGCAAACGAATGGCAATTAGGAAACAAATTATCTCAAAGAAGCATGTCTTCCACACAGCTTTGCCCTGAAGCCAAGCCAAAAGCTAAACTAACTTCTTGAATTTTAATGCAGGAGATAAATAGACACACCTCTGGAATTATTCTAAATAGAAATACCTTAAACAGTTTAAAGTTACTATGAGACATATATGTAAAAGCTGCCTTTTCTCACTAAGTGGATTCTTTGCTATGATAAATGCACCAGGAAAAAGTATTTTATTCCATGCTTGAGAGAAGAGGAAAACTTAACAGAAGCTGGACACTAGGGTGACCAGATAGCAAGTGTGAAAAATCGGGACACTTTTTTTGGGGGGGTGGTGGTAAAGTTGCCTATATCAGGAGTCTTCTGCATCATTCTGTACTGCATGGGAACCAACCACAGTTACAGCCCTGTATTCTCAAAGAGACTTCTTCCTGCTAACATCGCCCAAAAATATCTACTTGATCAGTGGCAGCAAGGCAGTGAGGTGATACTGCTCACTCCACTCCACCTCTAATACCAACAAAACTACTGAGAACTCTGTGATAATTCCTTGCACTCTCCAACCTGTACGCATGCACAAAGGCCAGCCAGCATCTGGCCCAATGTACAATACTTGCCCTTGCTCTTACTAGACTATAATTTTCATCTCCCTCTATTCAAGGTTGTACCTATGAAATCAAGTGTTAGTTTGGATATTTACACCAGTGTAACTCAGAACAGAATGGTCCAAATGTTCCAGATGTGAAGTCCTATATATTTATCTCTTACAATTAAGACATACGCTACAATTTTGAATAAATGTGTGTGTAGTGGAAAGGAGACCACTTCAGAGCTCCTCTTACCCCCACTCCATCTCCAGAAACAGCAAGTTCCGTCTTTCAGACAGAAATCCACTATCTCATGATCTGCTTTAATCTATAGTATGGATCCTTTTTTCCCTATGAGACTGTTTGTGCTCTGCCCAAAAATTGGTGATATAAATGCTTAGACTCCTTCACGCCTGCAGAATTCCACGTACACTACAGAAAATTCACAAAACTGCTTGGTCAAGCCTGGATGGTTATAATAATGTGATAAATGAATCCACCAGGATTCAAATAAAGCATGCAAATTTTCAACCACCAAATCATACATTAGGGGTAAAATAATGGAATATAATTATGGTCTTGATCCTCCAAGACCTCCACACAGACTTCACCTAAAGAATCTCAGTGGGAGTTTCTCACAGGAGCCATGATTCAACAATCTATTTCTATTCTGCACAGCACTTAAGCACATGCTTAATTTTAGGCACCAGCTTTATTCTTGTTTAGCTGTCTGATGGGATTTAGAACATGCCTGAAGTTAAAAATATGCTCTAGTGCTTTCTGAATTGAGGCCAGGGAGAACTTGTTGATTATGCCTATGAGAAAAGAGAACTATGCCTGCACTCTGTTTAAGAATCTTTACGATATTTTACAATCAACAAACATCATCTCTGTTATACAGGAAATCAGACTAGATAATCACAAGAGTCCTTTTTGGTAGCGAAATCTATGTCTCCCATTGAAAATTACCAGAAAGACACCCCAAGAAAGAAATAAACAGCCAGACAGTTTTCATGATATAACTAATTCCTATGGAATGCCCCATTCATTTCAACTGGAGTTTTGATTTACTACTTTTCCCTTATGGAACTGAGGCTGTATCATTAATGTTCAGATTTTTAAACAAGGTTGACCATTCTGGGTTCCATGGGATGTTAAATACACATATGTGTGATATATGTGCAAACGGTGGTTTTAATGCATTATAAGTAAACTGAATTTATATAGAAAAATCAACTATTTTCCCTATGCATTAAATATTTTTTTCTATGGTAGATTAAATAAAATATCATCAGCAAATGAAACATTCAGCACTAACTTCCAGGAAAATTTTTAATGGGGAACTGGTCTGGTACAGACCAATAAGCTTGTTAAACCAGCTAGAACCACTTTTGCATTATCCATAAATCAAAGGCTTTTTTTTTTGCACCAATAGCTTTGCTGTGATGCAGCAGTTTTGCATTAACCCCCCCCCCAATAAAACTCTAAAGTGCAGAATACTTCAAAACATATCTAAATATTACTCCTTCCCATCCTTTGAAATCAGGGTAATTTGAAATCTGTACACTTTCTATACATCTATTTTTCATTTTTTTTATGCTAGCACTGATTATAATTATTGCTTCTTTTTATAGCATGATATTTATCTTGATAAGTGGTTATAGGATTACTCCTATATTCCTTGTGCACACGGAATTCTCATTGACTTCACTAGGGTTTGTAAGCAATGCAGGATCTGGATCATGGTATAATTTTGGATAGCTTTGTGCCTAGGACACCTTTTCCATTATTGCTATCCAAACCTGCTACAAGTGTGAGTTTTAACTAGATCTAATTGAACTTTGTGTTTGAAGCAATGGGCAAGATTCCTTAGGTGGTGGAAATGTGCATAACTCCATTGGAGGAAATGCAGATACACTGATTTACACCATCTGATGAGCTGGTCCAATGTTGATTATTCCAGTAATTTTTATTTATTTTTTTATTTATTGTTGGTTAAGAAATCACTTGTGAACCAAACCTGATTTCTGTGAATATATTTCTCTGTGACATGAGATTTCCCACCACTAGGTCTGTCATTCAGTACCAAAGAGGAAAGGATGGGTAACACTCACTCATCCTGCACACTGGAGCATTAATCTTTGCTCTGAAAAAAAAAAAGCAGTCTGATTCTCTGCTTCAAAGTGTCCTCTGTTGATTTCCCCAGACCATATTAATCTTCCTAGGTATTTGGAATCTCTGCCTCTTAAGGAGTAGGCCCTGAGATCTTAGTCAGGCTACAAATCATAATACAACATTCAGAATTTCTTCTGTCTTCTGAGCAAATTTTACCTGTTTAGTCAAGGTAAAAAAACAAAACAAAACACTGACGCTGAATCTTTTCCTCCTGAAGAGTGAATTGAAGTTTCTGAACTCTTCTTCATAAAAGGTGAGCTGAACAGTGTGTAACTAAACACAGTTTCTAAAACAAAGTGGAGTTTTAATGAAGTTTGTAGTGTTCCCCTGATCAGAAGCAGACCTCCCATGAACTAGTCATACTGAGCTGCTCTCAGAGGATCTGCCTGGAATATGGAGATTAAATAGGCTGAGCTGCTCAGCCAATCCCAGAAGTCCCCTAGCAACTAACTTCCTCTGTCAGAAAAATGTTCCAAGCTGGGCTTCAGGGAGGCTAACAGGCCCAAGCTGCTTCTGATCTCTTTTACTCGTGCCTCTCCAGGATTTTCATGTGGCCACATTCCTTACCTTCCTGAGTCCTTAAGGTGCAATATACTATCACACAAATACTTTCAATGAATAATTTTCAGGCAAATGGCTATTGTGAGTTGTTTGTTTTTTGTCTATTTGAATCATTGGTCATTCATTTTAGTCATATTATGTTGATTTTGCTTCCCGACTCAATGAATAGTATTTAAAAAATAGCCAACAAGAAAATAACACACTTCACAATACAAATTAAAAAACTAATAAATGTTCATGCTAAAATCTGGAAAAAGTTTGTCTCAAACATTTTTACAAATACCCAGAGATTGTCTGCATACTCACAAATAATGAACAATCTGACTCATGCGTAATCTAGACATTTTATATATGAAGGTCTCGCCAAATCAGGAGTGTTTATCTTTCATGATTTATTACTAGCTATCTCTATAGTTTCTATGTGCCCTTTAAACGGTGGATCAATGAGTCTTACCAACAATCATATCTGTTTAATATTTTATGTTATATGGTATTTACACATAAAGCTTGCAACTCATACTGTTTTCTGTTGTTTTCAGTTTTGTTTTCAAAATGAGACTTGATCTGATCCAAGCAAAAATGTGGACATCTGTTTTGCAGTAGAACCATGCTTTAAAATGCAATCTTGAAACTTATCAAATATTTTCACTTCTCTGCAAAAAAAAAAAAAAAAAAAGCTTCAGAAGGGCAATCTAAAATGCTTCGGGATTAAAATATATGAAGGGCAGCCTCTCCCTCGACCGTCTATGGTAATTGTATACATATTGAGCATCACAGCAATTCCAGGAATTGCTCAAGCATATTATAAGTAGAGATCCAATGACTTGTAACCTCTTTGCTTTTACTGATATTTTTCTTAAATTGTTGGTCAGCTGCAACTCATTCAGTATTTTTCTGTCCTTGAAATTGTGACTAAAGTTGTCATAATATTTAAGTAACTGACTAGATCTAAAATACTGGAACTACATTGGCAATATTGTGAGCAAAATCTCTGATAAAAATAATTTTCATTATTAGATGTAATAATGTCGTCTGTAACCAGACTGAGGTCAAAACAAAAACCTCATATTGGACTAATCTCTATAGTACATGTATTGAACAATGATATGTTTAAAACTATCTAATATAAAGTACTTTGTATTTCTTTGGTATTGAATGTTTCAAAAATCCATAGAAAGGTTATCATTCTCCATTCTGTTTTGTGGGGTTTTAGAACAATTTCTATAGAAGCATATTACACTCCTATGGAAGTATGACAGAGTGCTACAAACCTTTTATTTCCTTATTTTTAATCCTCTTTCAAAAACAAATCTATCATATTTAGCATTTGTACACGGTGTCACATTAACAGTACTGTAGGTTATTGAGCACAGCATAGATACAAAATGTGCAGCAGCAGTGCTTAGTGCCAGGAGTGGCTCTCATTTTTTTGCCGCCCCAAGCATGGCAGCCAGGCTGCTTTCAGTGGCTTGCCTGCAGGAGGTCTGCCGGTCCCACAGCTTCGGCATACCAGCCGCTGAATTGTCGCCGAAGCCGAGGGACCGGCAGACCTCCCGCAGGCAAGCTGCTGAAGGCAGCCTGACTGCCGCCCTCACAGTGACTGGCAGGGCGCCCCCTGCAGTTTGGTGCCCCTGTCACGAGCTTGGAGCGCTGGTGCCTGGAGCCGCCACTGCTTAGTGCATCAATCCTGAACTGAAGGCAACCATTTCAGGGTGGAGGGGAGAGGGAGAGAGGAGAGATGTTTCTCCATGATAAGTCCATATTTAACTTCTGTTCTGAGATTGTTGCCAAGGATGAAAATTCAGGAGACACACAGTGGGCCTACCTTTATTTTAAAGGAAAGATAATTTTGTCTTATGTCAGTTAAATATATAATGCGGAGGAACAGACTGGTAGAGCAAAAGGAAATACAACAGCTAACTCTCTGCCCTGGTGAGTTTCAAAAACTTATCGGCTCTACCTGTTGTGTTAGATCTTCATTTGGTGAAAAATGGTGCAGCTCTGCTGAAGTCAGTGGAGCTATGTTGATTTACATCAAGTGGAGATGTGTCCCCAATTCTCTTATGTTATTCTGATGACTATTAAAATTATGTATAGATTTTGCATATTTGCATACAGTATTGTAACAAAGCAGGGGATTATGCTTTATTAACCACAGCTTTTTTCTTCTTTTTTGGGAGTAGAAGAAACTGGAGAGCAATAGTGCCACAATCTTATTTCAGAGCCGAGTGAACAGCCTGACTTCCCTATCAGTTCTCAATTAGATGCTTTTCTCAGCTTTTAATTAAATTAAATTAAATGATCTTCAAGGAATTGACTAAAAGAACAAAAATTGGGGGGGGGGAGGAAAAGATAAATGTGCAAGTAGAATCAACATTGTTTAATTACAGATATCACCATGTATGTTCATAATATCTGTCAATACAGTGCTTATTTAAAGTGAAAATGAATTATTCCCTTCAAGGTTAATTAATTAATCATTTCATTCTTATAAGACACTGATTATTTCATCCTAATTTTCACTGGGAAAGTTCAACTTCTTAATATGAGAGTAAAGACAAGTAAGAACTAGCATTAATTAACTTCTGTCCAAAAGGCATGTGACACTAGAAAGAAGGAAATGTAATGATCTTGCAATTTCTAGGCAGGTATAGGCACTGACTCTCATGTGAAGTCTCATTACTGTCTCTCCTTTGTATGCATATTATTGAAAAGTCTACCATCATGACAGCTATTTGATGGCTTACGTAAAATGAGTTGATGGTCTCACTCCACTTACTGATGCTAAGGTGTCAACATCACAAAAACACTGTCACAGTTGTCATTATCTGAGACCCATGTTAGCAATCTCATCAGAGACCAAAGATATAATGGGCACAGAAATGAATGCACTTATTGTCCCCAGGGAGACTGTTTCTTGAGGCACATTGGAGAAACACCAGGAGTGACTCTTACGCTGCAACAATGCATGCTTTATATCTGTTCTGGGCAGGGGGAGGGGGAACAGATTACTATGATCTTTAGATATTGTCAGTCTGGCACCTTTTATAACCATACATTCACAATCTAGAGAGAGAGAGAGAGTGCACCTGCTACTTTTCAATGTATATTAGGGATAACAGAATCCTAGCAATGGTATAGGCCCATTACTAGATGGAAATGGTAAAATTGTTACTAATAATTCAGAAAAAGCAGAAAAGTTCAGTTCTGTATTTGGAAGGAAAAAAAATGGTGTACTGTTATCGTATGAGGATAATGAAGTACTTTCCCAGTCTGTTTGTAACTAAGGAGGATGTTAAACAACATCTACTAGGGATAAACATTTTTTAAATCAGCTCACATTCATTCAAGAGTCCTAAAAGAATTGGTTGAAGAGATCTCTGGCTCGCTGATTCTAATTTTTAATAAATGTTGGCATGAAAGGAAAATTCCAGAAGATTAGAAGAGTACTAATAGCATGCCAATAATCAAAAAGAATAAGCAGGATGAGCCTGATATCTTTAAGTTGGCTAGCCTGACATCAGTCGTGGGCAGAATAAAGGAAAGCAAGATGCCAGTAATACCTAATTAAAAGATAGGAATAAACCTGATTTCATTCTTTGATGCACTTACAAAATGATTGATAAAGGTAACTGCGTACTCTTAAGCCATTAGACTTAGTACTTCACAAGTTTCTGATTTAAAAATAACACTATAAAATATCAAAGTATGTTAAGTGGATTAAAACCTGGCTAACTAACAGAAAAGAGTGATCAATGGGGATCTGTTCAAGGGGTCACTCAGTGGCTGGTGTGCCCCTTCATAGCCAGGGACATCACTTGCTATGGGTCAAAGAAGGCAGTTACCCCATCTGACTTTTCATAGGGCCATATGTTCCATTCTGTTTTCCACTTTTTGATCCCCCACATCTACCCCCTCAGACTTTGGATGCAGTTGTTAGGAAAGCAATAATTGTTACTCTCATTCTCGGTCATTATGAGATTTGGAACAGAGAATGTTCTATATGCTGACACAACTTTGTGCCCTTGAGAATTTTTCTGAAATGATGCTCTTGCTTATGGCCAAGTGTGGTGTAACATCCCCTTCAGCTCTGGTGGCCCTTGTCAATGGTCACTCCAAAACTGGGATGCTTTGCCCATTCTCATGACTCAGCTCTTTGGCTGGATCTCTTTTAGTACCTTCCAGGGTAATAAAGAGTCCAGTCACGCAGATGTCCAATGTCCCTGGCCCTGGCCTTCAGCCCCACCCTGAGGTCAATAGTCCTTCTCATCCTTTGTGTGAGGGTTTTTTTTTGTTATTATTTATTTTTTACCTTCCTTCCTTGTGGATCAGTAAGGGGACCCTGACCCTTTCTCTCCTCAGCATTGCAGCCCAGAACCATGCATTAAATGACTAAAGTCTGCTTCCATAGACTCTCTTGTGTTTCCCTCAACCACTTTCTACTTCAGACTGATGCAGGCTCCCTGACAGCATGCAGCACACTGTCATAGAATATCAGGGTTGGAAGAGACCACAGGAAGTCATCTAGTCCAATCCCCTGCTCAAAGCAGGACCAATCCCCAGACAGATTTTTATCCCAGTTCCCTAAATGGCCCCCTAAGAATTGAACTCACAACACTGGGTTTAGCAGGCCAATACTCAAAACACAAAGCTATCCCTCTCTACCATCTCAGACCTAGTAACAGGGATTAAAATATGAATCTTGCATGCTGACTTCTTGAATGCTGTAATCATGGAGAGGCAGTGAGTAGACTCAAAGACTAGGACTTGATGGTTTTCCACAAAGGTGGCTTTTTCTTGAGCTCCATGGCTCTGGTTTTCTATAGCTCAAGTTTCCTCCAGCTATCTGATGCCCTGCCTTTCAGATTATCCTTTACTCATCAGTGGCTGGGGTCAAAGCTCAACACTGTAGCTGAGCTGCTGACATGGCCAGCAGATCCTTATTTTCATTGAAGAGTCCCACAAGTGATTTGTGATCTGTCAGAATGGTATAAGGCTTCCCATACAGGTACTGATGGAATTGTTTTTATTCCAAAAATAACAATTAGACTTTCTCTCTCTAACTGAGAATATCCCCATTCAGCTTTATTTAATAACCTACAGATTATGTGACAAAACTGCCCCTAAACCAAATGATGAATCATCATGACAGGATTAATTCTTTGCCCAAGTCAAAATGAACAAGGAATGACAAGGACTTTTTCACTTTCCCCCGTATCAGGTGGTCTGCTTCCTCAGGAGTAGATAGAAGAGTTCCTAATGAGCTGAAACATTTGGGAGAAACCTGTGATAATAATTTAACTCACCTAAATATACTCATAGCTCCTCCGTGCACCGAAGGGTTGGGGCATGTTTAGTTGTCATGATCTTGTCTAGTACAGGGTGAATCCCCTCCTTCTCTTTCCTGTAGCCACCTCTAGTCTCATTTTAAAAAAAGCATGTACTTTGTAAATATCTTAGCCAGTGCTGATATCTGTTCAGCATCACTTCTGTCTGTGATGAAGATTTCGTCTGTCCTCACTATAACACACAGGACATCTTTCAACATGTTTCTTATACTCCTCTTAAAAATTCCAGGTGCTGACAATATTCCATGTTCCATATGACAACTGATAATAGTGGTATAAGCCTTTGTTAGTGTTTACAGCGGTAAATCTGCTGCAGTCCATCTCGCTCCTTCCCCTGCCCCCCGCCCCCAGCTGGTGGTACACCCACGACATGCCCAGCTTACTAAACTTTTGAACTCTCGTATTCACTAGTGGGCTCAGTCCTGCTTTGCACTGCTGTTAGGTATATTCACTGACCACAGTAGCTGAAGACTCATTATCTGCTTCCATTTACTGACTGATTGTTTAATTCTACCATTGCTTCAGAAGGTCCCACTTTCTGTATCTGCCCCTTTTTTTCCCCTCCCCCTGAAGGCAAAAAATCCTCTTCTGTCTTCCTGTTCCTTTGGCCTTTTGGGGTCCCTACTCGCCTGAGACTGAGATGCTGTTTGATGGCCACTATGGCGCTTTCTGGCTAAGTGTCCAATCTTGAGTCCTTTATGACACTGAACCATTTTAAATTGACATACTGATGCAAGATGAGGTCTTCCACAGAGGAAACACCCCTCAGGAGCCTCACTTGCATCTGGCCTTGCATTTTGTTCATTGAATCAGTCTGATTGTCCCTTCAATCTTGTAAATAAATAAAAAAAATCACTGCTGCTTCTATTGCTGTTGATAATTTGACTGCTTTGGACCAGGTAAAATTCTTTTCTGACACTAACTGTCTTTGAATTCTCTCATTATTAATAGCACAAACTAGTCTGTCCTGCAGCATATCCTCTAAGACATTTCCAAATGAGCAATATTCCATTAATCTTTTTTGCTCTACCACAAACAAATCTATGGTTTCACTTTGCCTCCGCATTCTACTATGAAGCCTGAAATGTTCCACGATAATGTTTGGCATGCATGTGCAGTGTTTTTACGTCCTGGTTTCTGAGGTTATAACAAACTCTTTAAGAGAGAATAGGTTTTACTGCCACAGACACTAGGACAATTGCTTTCCATTTGTCCTGATCTAGAATCTCATTTGCAAGAAAATAGTGGCCCAATCTTGCAGTATATTGCTGCCAATTCTAATTTTCTGTATTAAACTCCTCGGCTTCCCTAGAAGATGCCATTCTTATGTTTTTCCTCATTTCCAGTTTTGCACAAGGACCATTCAATGTACTTTACTTACAGTACTACAGGCTGGGAACGTGCTGATTTACTCAACTACATAGAGTGTATGTGCTGGGACGGGGGGGACAGACAGTCACTAAAATAGAAGTAAGGGAGGGTTAGAACTCCAACCCATAATACTCTGAGTAATGCAGTTAACCCCTTGATGACCACTTTACTACATTACTAAGATTATTTTCCTGAGAGCTCCTCTCTTCTGGAGTCTTCTCTCTCTAGGAGGCTTCTTTTTCTAGGTGTAGCCTTTTTTTCCCAGCCTAAGTGACTGACTAGCAAGAGCTATGTCTACACTAGTGTGGTAAATTGACCTATGCTACGCAACTCTAGCTACGTGAATAACATAGCTGGAGTCAATATACCTTAGGTCGAGTTACCATGGGGTCTGCACTGTGGGGGGGTCAATGGGAGAAAATCTCCTGTTGACTTACCTTACTCTTCCCATCAGGGGTAGAGTGCAGGGGTTGACTGGAGAGCAATCTGCAGTCGATTTGGTGAGTCTTTACTAGACCCTGTGACAGGCCCAGGACTGTTGGGAACAGCAGAGTAGTAGAAGGGAGATCTACTGGTCACTGGATAAGCAGTCTTCTGTTCCCTGAGTGACCAGAGCAGGGGCTGCTCCAGGCTAATGAGAACATCTGACTCCAATTAGCCTGCTAAGAGTCAGGTGAGGCTGTTAAGCACCTGACTCTAATTAAGGCCCCTCTGATGCTATAAAAGGACTCACTCCAGTCAGGCCAAAGAGAGTCAAGGAGCCAGAACAGTGATGAGCTGCCAAAATATTAACAACCAGTTCACTCCTCCTCACCCCCCTCCCCGGGGACTCCTGTGCCATCCAACCCACCACGTACCTTGAAAGCCCACCCCCGGGACCTCTGCCCCATCCACCCCCTTCCCTATCCTCTGACTGCCCCCTGCCACCCCATCCAACCCCTCCTCTCATTCCTGATGGACCCCAGGGACCCCTGCCCCATCCAACCACCACTTCTCTCTGTCCCCTGACAGCCCCTAGAATCCCTGCCCCCCACCACCCTATCCAACCCTTGCTCCTTCCTGACTGCCCCCCCAGGATCCTTGCCCCCATTCAATCCCCCTGTTCCCTGCCCTCTGACCACCCCAACACTAATCCACCTCCCCAACTCCCCTGCCCTCTATTCAACACCCCCTCCCTGTTCCCTGTCCCCTTACCGCGCTGCCTAGAGGTGGGGGCCAGGCCCGGAGGCCAGAACCAGGGCACCCAGCCAGCCGGGGCCAGGCCCGGGGACTGGAGCCGGGGCCAAGCAGTTCAATATGAGCTCTCAATGTGATGTGGGGCAAAACAGGCTAATGTGATCCTTGGATGTAAAGGCCAGGGAATAGTGAGCAGGAGTAGGGAAGTGATTTTACTTTTCTATAGGGTATTGTTGAGGTCAATACTGGAATACTGCATACAGTTCTGGTGTCTATATTTTAAAAAAGGTGCTGAAAAATTGGAAAGTGTGCAAAAAAGAGCCACAAAAATTGGCTTATGATAAGAAGACGATTGAGTGGTAATTTGATTTTAGTAAGACTTTTGATACAGTCTTTCATGACCTCAAACAAACTGGAGAAATACATCGTTGATGAAACTACTATAAGGTGGGTGCAGTACTGGTTGGAAAAGCATTCCCAGAGAGTAGGTTTCAGTGGTTCACAGTCAAGCTGGAAGGCTCCAGTTCTAGCTCCAGTTCTGTTCAATATCTTCATCAATGACCTACATAATACCATACCGAGTACATTTAAAGTTTTCAGATGATACCAAGCTGGGAGGGATTGCAAGTGTTTTGGAGGATAGGATTAAAATTGAAAAGGATTGGTACAAACTGGAGAAATGGTCTGAAGTAAATAGGATGAAATTCAGTATGAGATAAATGCAAAGTACTCCACTTAGGAAGGAACAATCAGTTGCACGGATATAAAATGAGAAACGACTGCCTAGGAAGGAGTACTGTGGAAAGGATGCATCACAACTTAATATGAGTCAACAGTGTAACACTATTACAAAAAAAGCGAACATCATTCTGGGCTGTATTAGCTGGAGTGTTGTAAGCAAGATATAAGATGTAATTCTTCCTCTCTACTGAGTGCTGATAAAGCCTCAGCTGGATTACGGTGTCCAGTTCTGGGCTCCAAATTTCAGGAAAGATGTGGACAAATTGGAGAAAGTCTAGAGAAGAGCAACAAAAACGATTAACATTCTAGAAAACATGACATATGAGGAAAGATAGAAAAGTGTTTATTTAGTCTGGAGAAGAGAAGACTGAGGTGGGGATATGATAACAGTTTTCAAGTACGTTAAAATTTCTTACAAGGAGGAGGGTAAAACTTCTTTCTCATTAACCTCTGAGGACAGGGAAAGAAGCAGCAGTCTTAAATGGCAGCAAGGGAAATTTAGGTTGGACTGTAGGAAAAACTTCCTGTCAGGGTAGTTAAGCACTGGAACAAATTGCCTAGGGAGGTTGTGGAATCTCCATCACTGGAAGTTTTTAAGAACAGGTTAGATGCACACTTGCCAGGAATGGTTTAGTTATTATGTGTAGGGAACTGAACTAGATGACCTCTTGAGGTCCTTTCCTGTCCATACTTCTATGGTTCTATGATTACAGTGTGTAAGTACATTATATGGGGGGAAAATATAAGGTGCTAAAGGCCTGTTTCATCCAGTGGGGAACAGCATTTCAAGAACCATTGTGTGGAAGCAGAAGCCAGACAAATGCAAATAGGAAATATGGCAGATTTGTGTGTGTTTATTTTTCATTTTTGTTACTGTGAGTGTGAGTAACCACTGGAACAAAATACCACAGGAAGAGGTGGATTCTTCATCTCTTGGTGTCTTCAGATCAAGATTGAATGTCTTTCTGGAAGATTTGCTTTAGCCAAAAACAATTTATGCTTCAGTCAAACACAAGTTATTGGAATAAGTGGGTGAAATTTAATGGTCTGTGATATACAGAAGGTCAGACTAGACAATCTAATGGTCCCTTCTGATCTTAAACTCTATGAATCCATAAATATATATACTATAAACATATCAGATGTTCCTCACATTTCTTATGGCTTTTATGAGAAATGGCGTCTCCTATGATATATGGTCTGAATTTCAGCCATGCTGACACAGCTGCAGACAACAAGTAATTGTTACATAATTTGAAAAAGTACACCTTTATGACTCATACTTTTAAACTTTGCATACCAGACAACAACCCTTAATACCACTGTTGGTTTATTAAACAATCTTTTCCTTTCCTACAGTTTGCAATTGTGTCCCCCTACTGCTTAAATGAAAATAGAATGAGTACACAACCTTGTTTGTATCATCCTTAAGAGCTAGTTGGATCACGAGTGCTTTGTTTAAAAAAAATGGGCTCATTAAGTACGTTAACTGGAGATGAGTGATGAGGAGAGCATTGTGGATCAAAGAGACAACATTACAGTGTATGGAAAATAGTTGACATGAGTCTTTTGGCATTGTGTTGGTGCCAACACTTCTGAAAGAGGATGTAGTTTGTCCCAAAAGGTGTGTTTTTGTGTCAGTGCATCACTATTCAAAATCTCCTCTCACCTCACCATCCACAGTCTAGCCAAAATAAAATCCACGCCAAAGGAAAAGAAATTCCAGCTTACAGACTGAATAATTGGTGCATAACAGCTACCACAGAGGTGAAATCACAGAAAGAAGGAGGCACCTGTATGTAAAGCAATATACATATGTGCTAATAGAAACTTCACAGAGCAAGCATAAGCAATCATGTGCAGAACTGTCTCTCTAAGCCTCATGAAATCAGTGTGGGGATTATGGCTCCCTTAATGCAGATAATGCCTCCCACAAAGAGATCTTGTGTGCAAAGGTTTGTCCTGATTTTTTTTCTTTTACTGCTAAATTTTAAGTAACGGGTAATTAAATAGCAATAGCAGGACAAAATCTTAACTTCTGGTAACAACAGATTGATCTCTCAGATACTTTCTGTGAGGAATATTTTAGGGACAACATTATTAACTATAAAATAAAGAAGACAGGATTCAAAGAAAAGTAAGAGAAAGGGGTTGCCTGGGCAACAAAGCAGCAAGCAAGACCTTACAGCTGACTAATTGTGAAACATCTCTAGAGTCCATTGTATAGCCACAAGCAAATGGAGAAATGGAATCCAGCCACACATCCAGATGTTGCTGTTGGAAAAGTACATATGTATGCCAGAGAGTGGCATCTATCTCCTGCCAAGAAAGGATTTGTTCAATCCACAGAAGGAGCATACAGACACAGGACAGAAGAAAGGACTGTAATAAAAGAAAATGTTAAGTCATACTTATGCACCTGTTTAAAACATTGAGGGGGATTTTCTTGAGTGCCCAGCATTTGTCTAACTCTGGGCCCACTCAAGGCCATGGAAAGTTTATTCGGAGATGTCAATGGGAGTAGGGTTAGGCTAATACTGAGCACTTTTGAAAATGCCACCCTGGGCAACTTTCTGTTATGCATGGATCCTTAGGTACTTGATAATATCAGATAAATATATATATCAACCCACAAACATCTGGTTCTCAGCCATTTCTGTTCATATGTAGAAAACATGAGCTGTTAAATTCTGCATTATTTATTGGCAGAAATTAAGGGATACGACGCTATGGACTATTGTCCTGGAATATATGAATTTTCAGGGTAAATTTCAGAGAAGATGGCCCTACTAGGTCAGACAAAAGGTCCATCCAGCCCAGTATCCTGTCTTCCAACAGTGTCCAATGCCAGGTTTCCCAGAGGGAATGAACAGAACAGTAATCATCAAGTGATCCATCTGCTGTCCCCCATTCCCAGCTTCTGGCAAAGAGCCAAGAGACACCATCGCTGCTCATCCTGGCTAATAGCCATTGATGGACCTATCCTCCAGGAATGTATCTAGTTCTTTTTTGAACCCCGTTATGGTCTTGGCCTTCACAACATCCCCTGGCAAGGAGTTCCACAGGTTGGCTGTGCGTTGTGTGAAGAAATATTTCCTTTTATTTGTTTTAAACCTGATGCCTATAAATTTCATTTGGTGACCCTTAGTTCTTGTATTATGAGACATAGTAAACAACATTTCCTTATCTACTTTCTCTACACCAGTCATGATTTTATAGACCTCAATCATATCTTCTTAGCCATCTCTTTTCCAAGCTGAAAAGTCCCTGTCTTATTAATCTCTCCTCATACAGAAGCTGTTCCATACCCCTAATCATTTTTGTTGCCCTTTTCTGAACCTTTTCCAATTCCAATATATCTTTTGAGATTAGGCAATTATATCTGCACACTGTATTCAAGATGTGGGCATACCATGGAAATATACAGAGGCAACATGATATTTTCTGTCCTATTATCTATCCCTTTCTTAATTATTCCCAGCATTGTGTTCGCTTTTTTGACTGCCACTGCACACTGAGTGGATGTTTTCAGAGAACTATCCACAATGACTCCAATATCTCTTTCTTGAGTGGGAACAACTAATGTAGACCCCATCATTTTATATATATATAGTTGTTATTATGCTTTCAAATGTGCATTACTTTGCATTTATCAACATTAAATTTCATCTCCCATATGACACTTTCTGGGGCATCTGCTCCTCCCTTACCATCTTGCATATTAGGGAGGGCCACCACGGAATGGCAGTTAAAACCCCCATGCCTCAATTTCAGGAGTTTTGCAGTACCTGCCTACCATTGTACATTGGTGGAAGGAAAACACTCATTCTCCTGTTGAAGTTTGAGCTTTCTACTTATCAACCTAGAGGAGAGATAGCTCAGTGGTTTGCATATTGGCTTGCTTAAACCCCCAGGGCTGTGAATTTAATTCTTAGGGGGGCATTTAGGGAACTGGGGTAAAAATCTATTAAAAAACCCCCAGAACTACTGTTTCATTATTGACATAAGAATGATAGAGCACACAGATACTTTTTTTTTTCCTGACTTTCAGCCTTCTGGACAACTGAAACTCCTTTCAGATATATTTTTTTTATTTCCTTATTCTCTTCCCCTTGCTGTGTCCTGTCACCATGCCACGCAACATTGCCACAACCTGTCAAGACCCGTGACAAAAGCCAGCACAAATGGTGAGATCCCTCTCCAATAGTGATCCATTTTAACCCTTAAAAATTGTACAAAATTCAGCTATATCCCAAAGCACCAGAGAAAAACAATTTAGGTACCAGATTCCTTTCATGTGTATGTTGACAGTTAATTTAATTCCATCCCTTGGCCTTGGACATCCTGTCGCTTTTCCTTTCACCTAGATGCCCTCATTTCTTGGTCTTCTTACAGTGCATTTTAGTTGGCCTTATGTTAGAATCTATAATTGATCCAAACAAATATTTACACAGATACTTTGTAGGTGCAAAAACCTATTAAAATCTCTTATGCATGCTGTTTAAATAGTGTAACATCTCCAGATTCTCATGTATCAGACCAAAAAGTTCCAAACCCCATGGATTTAGGTGTTAGACTTTCGAATATGCCTGCTCAAGTGTTATAATTGTAATCAGATATTTGCACCTGCAACATGTGGGTGCAAGAAGATGCAAATGTCATGTTGCACATGCAGAACAAGGACAGACTGATCATTACTTATTTAGAATCTCCATGGGATCTTCAGACTTTCTTTATATCACACCTCCAACAGAGACAGTGGAATTTGTACCGAATGTCACACACCAGTAGAATTATCCTAGTATATATCAGGTAAGGCAATAAACTGAAGTAACAGCCTTCTGATGGAGGTGGCACCTAATCATAGTAAAACTTATAATGATCTTTATTAAACATTACACCCAAATAACTATAAAAGGAAATGAAGGGGCAGAAGGCAACATGGAGAATATAAACAAATGTAGCACTGTATGTTTTCTTAGGTGAATTGATTTTAGTAGTAGTTCCTGCATACTTTGTCTTCATTGAAAGTATTACCAGCACTCATAAAGTCTTAGCTTCAGTGCTTTATGATTCCTATCGTGGATATTTTATGTTAATGGTTGCAGTTACTTTTTTCTGTTTGTTTTCCTTTTTCTTTCTTTGCCTTGTGTACTTTTCCTTAGTTGTGTAAAATAGTCTTTAAAAACAAATAGCAAAATAAAAATATTTTATATTTGAAACAATACTTAAAAATGAATGGTGCTTTAGGCAAACAATATTTCCCACAATTTCCTGACTGCAGTGAAGATTGTATAAGGGAATGGCTAATTAGCTGGCAAGGTATTTCCAAATATCAGTAGAGAAACATTAACCTCCTTCCAAGGTGCATCATTTGCAGTGCTTATTTGTGTCCCCTTTTAGAGTAGGTAGATAAAGTCCCCATCACTGCTCTAAGGCCTGGTCTAAATGTGGGGGAAGTGAGGGATCTAAGTTACCTAACTTCAGCTACATTATCTTTAACGTAGCTGAAGTTGATGTACTTAGCAACTCACCGCATGTCCTTCACTGCAGTGAGTCAACTGCTGATACTGTCCCATCAGCTCCAACTGTGCCTTTCGCTCCGGTGGAGTACTGGAGTTGACGAGAGAGTGCTCAGCAGTCGAATTATCGCGTCTAGACTGGATGCGATAAATTGACCCCCGCTGGATCAATCTGGCGGGTAGTAAACATAAGCCTTAAGTTGTGTTGGGACCACATCAGCCTCCAGCAGCTCCAGAATCCTGATAGTGCAAAGGTGGTTTACAGCTACCTTTATGCCCTCTCCCACTACACTCTACTTGGGTGTGTGATGCCCCCTGGAGATGTGGCACCCAATCTCACCTTAGAGCCTTAACAGTTAATAGAATGGGAAATGACTCTACAGGTGGATAGATTCAGATCTTGTTTCCCAGTGGGTATCAAGAGTAATTCCCACTGAATTAAAATGAGCTACTTTGGATATCCACCAGAGTAAATGAGAGCAATAGGCTTGATTACCCCAGGAAACCTGCAGGGCCAGACAAAAAACCTCACAGGCCCTCAGAACAGACTGTGAAATATTCAGTGAAATTATTATTAATTTTCACTGGTGTAACCAAGATCAGAATCAGATTGTAATGTGTAGAGGTGCAAATACTAATTGTCAGGTAAATAAAATCCAACATACTAGAAGGATAAAAAATAGGTACAAAAGATAAAGTATGTTAATGCAATAGACAAGATGATTATGCATCATACTACCTATTGTCTATTCATACTTGCTTAAGATAAACTATTTAAGTGCTTATCTGAAGGTTAACAACAAGAAGAGATTGGAAAGTGGGAAGGAGCAGAAAAGGAAGAAAGAAAAAATAGACAAGGGAGATAAAAAAGAGAAATGGCTAGAGAGAGAAGTGGGGTAAAATACTGTCTCCATTGAAAGCAATACCAAAGTTCCCACTGACTTCAGTGGGGCCAAGATTTCCTCCCACACTATGGTGATGGAGTTTTGTTTTGCTTTTTTACCAAGTATCTATTTGATGCTATGATCTGTGCATTCCCTAGCATGATAACAATAGTGTCTTTTTATCATCCTTAATCACAAAAAGCTTGGCAAAGAAGATTGCAGTTGCAGAATATCCCAGAAACAAACTTTCAGCATGTAAAGCTAACTACAATTATCTCCTAACGGCAGTAGATCTAGATTCTGTTTGGCAAATATTTTACCAGATTTCCAAGAAACAGAAATAATCCTGTTCTGAATTTTCAAAAAGTCCTCTTGTCACAGCAGAATTAGGTCACAAATCTGGAAGAAGAATGTAAAGGGTTCCTACAAAAGTTTAAGATTTGAAAAGACAGATTAAATTTTTCAGTAGTGGTAAAAGTAAAAAGTGTAGACTAAGCCAAATCCATGTCAATAACTGTTTCAGGGGAATGAAGGTTTCTGGTATTACCAATCTTAGCTATGTTCTTGAGGACATCAATTTTATGATGAATAAAATAATTATCTTTCATAAGAACACTAATCAAAGCTGTAGCATTTTCTTCCTGAATCAGCAATTGAGAAACTTTCTCTCCAACATTCTTTAAGGATAATTCAATCTTTTCTTCTTTTCCCCTAAATCTGAAATTTTCAATGTACTCTGATTTTCAATGAAATTGATCAAATATTTTAAGTGCCTGAATAGCACCCTAAATTTGATTCTGTAAGAGAGTTTAGATTGACCCAGTTACAGATACTTGGTCAAAAGAAGAAGATTTATAGGTGAATCTCACAGCTTCCTAGTTAGTAGTGGCCAAGGTATCTTTAACAGGGAAAAGATAATCTTACTGAAATAGCTCTATGTCTTTTGTCAATAAATGCAAAATGGTTTATATTATTGTAAGTTACAGTCAAGGCCGGCTTTAGGCTGATTCACCCGATTCCCGTGAATCAGGTACTGCGCCTATGAGGGCCCCGCAGCGTCCGGAAGAGGGCCCCTGGAAGGTAAGGAAGGACCTTCCGCTGAAGTGCTACCGGAAACAGCGGCAACTGATTTAGCTGCTGCCAAATTGCCGCCGCTACCTTCGGCGGCAGCTCAATCTCTGCCACTGTCTTTGGTGGCATTTCGGTGGCAGCTCTTTTGAATTGGGCCCCACACATCCTAAAGCCGGCCCTGGTTACAGTGAACCATGTCATGCCATTTACCCTTTAACAGAACTTTCAACTGAAAAATATGGTCCAATATTTAACTAAAGTCTCAAGAAAGGATGGCCTTGTGATTAAAGTACTTCGGACTAGAAATCAGGAACACCCAGTCTAAAAGGGATACCGGCAGCTCCAGTCAGCACCACCGACCGGGCTGTTAAAGGCCCGGATGGTGGTGCTGCAGCACTAAGGCAGGCTAGTCTCTACCTGTCCCTACCTGTCCTGGGGCACCACGTTATGCCCCAGAAGCAGTCAGCAAGTCTGGCTTCTGGGGTGGAGGCACGGAGGTCTGCACATTGCCTTTGCCCTGAGCACAGGCTCCACACTCCCATTGGCTGGTTTCTGGCCAATGGGAGCTGGGGGGGCGGGAGTGCTTGCAGGCAAGAGCAGCGTGCATCATAGAGCCTTCTGCCCCCCTCCCTGCCTAGGAGCTGGACCTGTTGGCTGCTTCTGGGGCACAGCATGGTGCCAGGACAGGCAGGGAACCTGCCTTAGCCCTGTTGCACCACTGACTGAGATCCGTCCAAGGTAAGTCTGCACCCCAACTCCCTGCCTCTGCCTCTGCCCCAGCCCTGAGCTCCCCCTCAACTCAGAGCCAGTACTCCTCCCATGCACCAACCCCCTGCCTCAACCTGCAGCCTCCTTCCACATTCCAAATCCCTCAGCCCCAGTCCCTTCCTGCACTCCAAACCCATCATCTTGAGCCCGCACCCCCAGACGGAGTCCTCACCCATTTCTGATTGGCCAGCTACCTGCCCCAGCCCAGATCCCCTTCCCACACCCTGTACCGCCCTCATTTCTGGCTCCACCCCAGAGCCCACACCCCCTTTTAGAGCCTCACCCGCTCATGCACCCTAATCACCTGCTTCACCCAGTGAAAGTGAGTGAGGGTGGGGGAAAGCGAGCCACCAAGGTAGGGGAATGTAGTGAGGGGATGGGGCCTCAGGGAAGGGGTGGGGCTAGGGTGTTCAGTTTTGTGCCAATAGGAAGTTGGCAACCCTAAAATCAGGAGATCAGGATTCAATTCCTAGCTGTGCCACAGACCCTGTGACCCTGGATGTCATTTTTTGCTCTTTTTGTGCTATATTTCCCCATCTCCATTTCCCCAATGGAGATAAACATCCAAAAAGCAACCTCACGATCCTCCGTTGCTGTGATGTCTACAAAGACTTGACAGCAGTTAGGCTGCTGCTGGGGTTGGCAACCCTCCCAGTTTCACCAGGAGTTTACCAGAATCACACTATCTCCAGAAAGCTTCTGCAGCCAAACCGGGCAATTTTAGGCACTGACAGTCTGGCAGCGCAGCAGGGCTAAGGCAGGCTTCCTACTTGCCTTGGCTGTATGCCGCTCCTAGAAGTGGCTGGCACATCCCTCTGGCTCCTCGGGGACAGGCAGTGGGGGTCTCTGTACACTGCCCAGAGTGCTGACTCCATAGCTCCTATTTGCTGGGAACTGCCCAGGACTTTGCTCCAGCAACAGACCCATTTAAATTAATGGGTTTGTCTATACAGACAGTTGGTGTGCGGTAAGTTCAAGTGTAAATCTACAGCACTGTAGCCTGATCTACACAAACTGGGTGCACAATGGAACTTTTTAATGTGTGGTTGCAGGGCCTGCATGGCCAGTTAAAGTATGTCTACACTGCAGTTGTGTGCGCGCTTCCCAAAATAGGTAGACAAATATGGTCTAGCTCTCCTTAAGCTAGTAAGCTAAAAATGATTGGGTAGCAAGGAAGAAATAACAGGCCTGATCGTGTTCCAGCTGATGTTAATGGCAAAGCTCCCATTGACTATAATAGTTTGAGGGGCAGGCCCAAAGAGAGGAGACATTTCTGTCACGGAGGGGCTAGATGTATTCTTGGTGCATTCATTCACACTGCAAACAAGAAAGGGAAATATTTATTTGTTGAAATAAAAATCTGTTTCAAGTGAAATTTTAAATTTGAGAACCAGTGTATTTCTAACCAAATGGAACCTGGGGCTATGGAAATATTTAAAGGTTCAGATTTCATAAGAGAAATAGACATTCATTTGCCATCAAAAATAATGATAACTTAGCATCAAAATCCCTTAAATGTCATCAGAACTCCTACCTGATGTCCTACTGGAAAACAATCCTTCCTTTTCTGTAAGGTTATCAAAGGAGAATCAAATTATTAAAAACAAACAAACAAGCAAATAAAAATCCACATGTAACATAGAGGAGTCCGGAACTTAATATTTCCTAAATCAAAATAGAATTTAAACTTCAGATATAGACTCATAGACTCTAGGACTGGAAGGGACCTCGAGAGGTCATCGAGTCCAGTCCCCTGCCCTCCTGGCAGGACCAAATACTGTCTAGACCATCCCTGATAGACATTTATCTAACCTACTCTTAAATATCTTCTTTCAGCCCTCCTTCATAGGTCATGTTCTCAAGACCTTTAATCATTCTTGTTGCTCTTCTCTGGACCCTCTCCAATTTCTCCACATCTTTCTTGAAATGCGGTGCCCAGAACTGGACACAATACTCCAGTTGAGGCCTAACCAGCGCAGAGTAGAGCGGAAGAATGACTTCTCGTGTCTTGTTTACAACACACCTGTTAATGCATCCCAGAATCACTTTGCTTTTTTTGCAACAGTATCACACTGTTGACTCATATTTAGCTTGTGGTCCACTATGACCCCTAGATCTCTTTCTGCCATACTCCTTCCTAGACAGTCTCTTCCCATTCTGTATGTGTGAAACTGATTGTTCCTTCCTAAGTGGAGCACTTTGCATTTGTCTTATTGAACTTCATCCGGTTTACTCAGACCATTTCTCCAATTTGTCCAGATCATTTGAATTTTTTGACCCTGTCC
This sequence comes from Chelonoidis abingdonii, assembly GCF_003597395.2. NCBI lineage: Eukaryota > Metazoa > Chordata > Testudines > Testudinidae > Chelonoidis > Chelonoidis abingdonii. The sequence goes on from NC_133787.1 coordinate 29,128,083, forward strand.
TCCAAAGCAGTTGCAATCCCTCCCAGTTTGGTATCGTCTGCAAACTTAATAAGCGTACTTTCTATGCCAACATCTAAGTCGTTGATGAAGAGATTGAACAGAGCCGGTCCCAAACAGACCCCTGCGGAACCCCACTTGTTATACCTTCTCCAGCAGGATTGGAGCCATTAATAACTACTCTCTGAGTACGGTTATCCAGCCATTATGCACCCACCTTATAGTAGCCCCATCTAAATTGTATTTGCCTAGTTTATCGATAAGGATATCATGCGAGACCGTATCAAATGCCTTACTAAAGTCTAGGTATACCACATCCACCGCTTCTCCCTTATCCACAAGACTCGTTATCCTATCAAAGAAAGCTATCAGATTGGTTTGACACGATTTGTTCTTTACAAATCCATGCTGGCTATTCCCTATCACCTTACCACCTTCCAAGTGTTTGCAGATGATTTCTTTAATTATTGCTCCATTATCTTCCCTGGCACAGAAGTTAAACTAACTGGTCTGTAGTTTCCTGGGTTGTTTTTATTTCCCTTTTATAGATGGGCACTATATTTGCCCTTTTCCAGTCTTCTGGAATCTCTCCCGTCTCCATGACTTTCCAAAGATAATAGCTAGAGGCTCAGATACCTCCTCTATTAACTCCTTGAGTATTCTAGGATGCATTTTCATCAGGCCCTGGTGACTGCAGGCATCTAACTTTTTCTAAGTGATTTTTAACTTGCTCTTTTTTTATTTTATCTTCTAAACCTACCCCCTTCCCATAAGCATTCACTATGTTAGACATTCCTTCAGACTTCTCAGTGAAGACCGAAACAAAGAAGTCATTAAGCATCTCGCCATTTTCCAAGTTTCCCTTGTTAACTGTTCTCCCTCCTCACTGAGCAGGGACCTACCATGTCCTTGGTCTTCCTCTTGCTTCTAATGTATTGAAAAAAGTCTTCTTGTTTCCCTTTATTCTCATAGCTAGTTTGAGCTCATTTTGTGCCTTTGGAGCCTTTCTAATCTTGCCCCTGCATTCCTGTGTATTTGCCTATCATTCATCCTTTGTTATCTGACCTAGTTTCCATTTGCTTATGACTGACTGGCTTTTTATTTTGTAGGTCATGCAAGATCTCGTGGTTAAGCCAAGGTGGTCTTTTGCCACATTTCTCTATCTCTTTCACCTACCCATCGAATAGCTTGCTTTTGGGCCTTAATCAGTGTCCCTTTGAAAAACTGCCAACTCTCCTCACCTGTTTTCCCTCAGTTTGATTCCCATGAGACCTTACCTATCAGCTCTCTGAGCTTACCAAAATCCGCTTCCTGAATCCATTGTCTGTATTTTGCTGTACTTCTGTCTACCCTTCCTTCGAATTGCAATCCTCATGATTTCAGGATCACTTGTCATCCAAGCTGCTTCTACTTTCAAATTCTCAAACGAGTTCCTCCCTATTTGGTTAAAAATCAAGTCTAGAACAGCTTCCCCCCTAGTAGCTTTTTTCACTTCCTGAAATAAAAAAGTTGTCTGCAATGCAGTCCAGGAACATTAGTTGGATAGTCTGTGCCTCGCGGTGTGTTATTTTCCCAACATATATCTGGATAGTTGAAGTCCCCCATCAACACCAAATCTTGGGCTTTGGATGATTTTGTTAGTTGTTTAAAAAAAGCCTCATCCACCTGGTTAGGTGGCCTGTAGTAGATTCCTAGCACGACATCACCCTTGGTTTTCACACCTTTTATCCTAACCCAAAGATTCTCAACACTTCCGTCTCCTATGTCCATCTCCTCCTCAGTCCAAGTGTCTATATTTTGAACCTTCTTCTCAAGTTAGAACCCCTGGATCAAAATCACTCTTTTGAGGCCATTGAGAAAATGCTTTCCCCTCCTTCTCCCCCTCAAATTTAGAGCCCACTCAAAAATCAAAGATAAGGTCAAATTCATAGATGGTGTCAGTGAAGTTACAGCCATACAATCAGCCAGGAATCTGACTCTATTTATAAATTTTATATTTAATGTAACAAGTTGTCCTATTTCTATTAATAACCAGTCTGATTTACATGCTTGATTTTATTTGTCTATGTATCTGATCTTAGAGAAACTGGAAGACATACTGCTTTCTAAGGAATCTTTGATAGTCTTATAACTTTACTGAACTAGACTCCTTCTTTGACTCTGTGACCCAGAATGCCAATGATTGATTACTGAAATTCTCCCAAGTAGACAGTGAACAACACACAGTGTATAGTGTATTGGCATTGATTTAGAACTGATGATCTCATTTCAAAGCTCTAATTTTCAACATTGCTTTGGTTTACACAATCTTTAATTTATTTAAAAAGCTGATTGGCCAACTATTTCAGTCTCATGACTGTCACCCCAGCTTACTAGGCAACTCTTTTAGTCCCTGAGCATTTAAAAGGTCATAAATCCAAATGCAAATTCAATCAATACTATATTAAATAAACTATAAAAAGTAAATTAATATTAGGAAACTTGATGTATTGCTCTATGAGCTTTTAAAATGTGCTTGCTGTCAGAACATTTAGAATGATAAATTAAAACAAGACACTTTTAAAAAAAACACCCTCCCATGAAGCTTATACAATGACTTTCTCCATTATTTATATTTTGACTCATGGTGAAAGCATTGAGGAATATACATAGTATTAATTTTTGGTTGAAGTAGCTTTTATACTACTGCCATTTCTTACAAAACCATGTGTATATAACATTGAGTTCAATACAAGCAGAATTTTGTAAAGGGTCTGAGCTTCCCTTTACAATTAAAATCCTAAACAGTTAAGTCTAATTTGTTGTTTGTTTTATATAGAGTCACTTCAACTCTAGAAAACAAGAGACACAATTCAAACCAGTAACATGCAAACATTTCAGAATCAAATGAAGATTCATATTCATAAAACATATTAGAAACCAAGCTGAGGACATACATAAGGTCTCCTACCTCATTCTTATGTAATCTGAGCCCTGTTTCAGGAAAGTGTCTCTATTCAGAAAAGCACTTAAGGAAATACTTAACTTTAAGCATGTGCCTGAGTCCCATTCAAATCACTGTTCACCTAGTTGTAACCTAACAACCTGGATATCCCTTGTGCAATGGGGACCTGGGACATCTAGAGTTGAAACAATGAGCATAAACTGCCCCATCGAAAAGATCCAGTTTTGTTAAACCAAAGGCTGTAGCTGATTCATAAACCACTATGTGGTGCAGCTACTAGAGGGAAACAGAACTATGCCGGTTATACATGCAACTAATACAACTATGCCAATGTTTCAGGTCAGGGATCATATTATATCTGTGTTTGGACAGCACTCTGTTCTGTGGGCCCCAGTCTTGAGCAGAACCTTTGGATACTACTAGAATATAAATATTTACTACTATTACTACTAAGCTGAAACATAAATTCACCAGCTTTCAAGAGTGACTAGTGGTTCAGATCCCTCAATTTCTGGGTGTTCGAGTTGAGATACCTCTAAGGAGCCAGGTTTTGAGAAAGTGCTGAGACCCTGTCCTCTGAAAATCAGGCCCTTTCAACGTCCCAAATTGGGGATCTAAAAATAGGCCCCCAAATCACCAGTACCTTTGAAGAACTTAGCCAATGAAAATTGTCCATGATCCTACCCTGTAAAGTCCCCTTTTCCCATCACTGTCTAAATGTTCACTATCTTCAATACTTAGCATGGCCGTCTCAGTGTAATATTTGAGTCCCGCTCTCATTTTCTCTGCACATCCAGGCTACTCCTCCCCCCTCCAATAAAAGTCCCTCTTTTGCAACATCTACAGAATCTTTCCATGTCCCTCCAACTTTGTTGTTAAAAGAACTAGTCCAGGGTTTTATCATATCTTGCCTAAAGTACTGCAACTTCTTAATTTCCACCTCCCAGCTTCTCATACTGATCACCTTTAGTCCTTCCAATGCGCTACTGCTAAAAGCCTCTCCCTTTCCCACTGTCTGACCATTTACCTCTTCTCTGCCACTGAGGGTTGCCAACTTTCTATTGATACAAAACCAAACAGCCTAGCCTCACTCTTTCCATGACCACCACCCCCCCCGATCTGCCCTTTCCCCAAGGCCCTGCCCCCCCACTCACTACATTCCCCCTTTCTCAGTGGCTCACTTTCCCCCACCCTCACTCACTTTCATTGGCCTAGGGCAGAGGGCTGGGATGCAGGAGGGGATGAGGGCTCTAAATGGGGGTGCAGGGTCTGGGGTGGGGCTGGGGTTTGAGGTGCAGGAAGGGGCTCCAGGCTGGGGGGGGTAGGGCCAAGGGATTCAGAATGTGAAAGGAGGCTGTGGGTTGAGGGTTGCATAAGCCATGCAAGGGGAGGTTGCTTGTACCCTCTGTCACCTTTCTCCATTGTCCACTGGCATAAAAGGCAGGCAGAATTTGGCCATAAGTAGTTTTTAACATCATTCATCATGTCACTGTAACAGCAAAGTTAAACAATACGTTAATATCCTCACTGGCAAATTTAGAGACATCCTTCAGTATGATTTAGTCCTAAAAGCAATGCAAGGCAGGATTAACTTTGTCAGTCTTCAGAAGAAGGAGAATATGATTTCTAATGTGCTCTTGGTGAGGGGAAAGAGGAAAGCAAGCATACTGCATGTTACAATGACTTGACAGCTGTTAGTTAAACAATACAACATTAATTTTAACGTTTTTGCACATGGCTGGGTGAGAATCCCTTAATCCCAGTCCCCATTTTACTTTTGCCTCATTGTTTCTGTCTTCTTTTGTATCACTTATGATAATCAGTTTCTGCTGCATACTCCCTTTCACCTTATTATTGTTATAAAACTAAGGTACTAGGTTAATTCAGACTCGCTTCCCTGGGGTACATTAAGATGGATTTAAGTACTTTATTATGACAGTCTGACTTCAAAAGCTGCTTTATCAGTTACTACCAGAGAGAGACCCATCCATGACAGGAGTAAACTAACCATAAATTCTCATATTCTATATGCTGAGTGACTTTCAAAAGGAGAACTATTGATTTTGTCATTTATGAATGGATTTAGTCAAATTAGCCTTTTTATTGTACACAGTAAGACAGCATATGTGATTAGGAATTAGAGGATAAAACTATGTGGAACAAATTGAACTGCCTTTTTTGGGTTCCTCAGCACAAATTCAATAAGCTTTAGTTATGCCACCCCGATCTTTTTGTTCCTGACTTACTGCTCTCCATATTTTGATTATCTTCAAAGTAATGAAAAGGTGGCCTCTCTCTTCAAGAGGTACTCTGCTCTCCAGAAGACAGGCTCTGATGTCTTTACCTTTGAAAAAGCTAACAACTTGTTTGCTAAAATGGCATGAATATTTAAAGACACCCTGGAAATATTACAAAGAAGGTAGAATAAAATAATAATCAGATATAATTACTGTCAGCAATAAATTAGAATAGCACAATAAGTGTGATGCCTCAGAAGACATAAACTGTTTAGAAGCACAGTACGTGTAATGCTGCTGCACTCTCTGAACATTTCCAAATACCACAAGCACCCGATAGAGTTTGGGTACTTTTTCCTGAAGAGCCACCCCAAGCGGTACTTTCAGCATTTCTGCCGCAGCGCTGGAAACAGAATGGCTGTCACTGTTGTCCTGATTTTCAGACCCTATCATTCCCTGTTTGTATGAAATGGACCAACACTTGACAGAATAGTCACATACAAAACCAGTTTGTCCAAATGGGGTTTGCACATGAAAATTCTATTGCCTGTGTATTTGGGGGTTGGTACCCCAAAATGCATGAAATAATGTGCATACATTAAGATGCCTCACTGAAAAGATGCAATATTGTAATAGGATCATATATCAGCCCAGCTTTAGGCAAGTAGGTCTCTCTTTTTTGATGTCCCATATAAAAGAGTTCTGCCCTGTTACTGGTACATTACGCCACAGCAAATTTTCTCTGAGCTTGGAGTATAAGAAAGGCTAAACTGTTTTCTATTTTTACTAGCTCTCATTGAGAATCACTATGCTACTCTTTTAACACTTCTTTGACGTCTCTTACTTAATATGCTAAATGTAACATGACTACTACCAGCAGCAGCAGTATGTACATACATAGTATTTTCCATCAAAGGATCTCAAAATGCTTTAATGGATCTGGTTAGAAAATTACAACCAAAAGAAAAAAAATGACAAACAAAAAGGACAACAAAATCATAAATTTTGTTTTTCGTTTTCTGACCAAACATTTAGTAGAGATTGTATCCCAGTTTCACAGATGTGGAAATGGAGACCAGAGTTAAAGCCATTTTCCAACATGAGGGTGTACATTTAGATGTACATTTAGATGTGAAGGTGTTGAGGTGTTGGTGCTCAATCACCTATAGCAGGGGTCGGCAACCTTTCAGAAGTGCTGTGCCGTGTCTTCATTTATTCACTCTGATTTAAGGTTTTGCGTGCCAGTAATATATTTTAACATTTTTAGAAGGTCTCTTTCTCTAAGTCTATAATATATAACTAAACTATTGTTGTATGTATAGTAAATAAGGTTTTAAAAATGCTTAAGAAGCTTCATTTAAAATTAAATTAAAATGCAGAGCCCCCCGGACCGGTGGCCAGGACCCGGACAGTGTGAGTGCCACTGGAAATCAGCTCACTTGCCATCCTCGGCATATGTGCCATAGGTTGCCTACCCCTGACCTATGGTAATCAGGCCCACTGGGAGCTGTTGCGTACTCAGCCTCTCTGACAAACCCAGGACACTTATTTTGGAGCCTAACTTCAGGTACTCAAGTTTGATAGCACAAAGAATTACAACAAGTCTGTGACAGAGACAGGAATAGAACCCAGAAAGCTCCCATAGGTTCTATATCTTACATCTATAGCAAACCTGCCCTAAAATGTCAATAGCTATAATAATCTTCATTAGGAAAATACGTACGGAGTATGTCAAGACTAAATATGTCATATCTACTAGACTTATGATAAGATAAATGCGGTGCACTATTTTAATCTTAACTTGGATGAAAAGCTCTAAGATGTATGGGGAGCATCTGTTTCCACAAAATAATATTGCAATTCAGACACTGAAGTATCTAAATATCTTGATGCAATGGTCAGGGATACAAAATGGAGAGCAAAGGACATTCTTGCACCCCTGAAGTTTTTGTAGTGACTTGAATGATAATGGGATAAATGGCATTGACTCAGATGAATCTGAAGATGACCAAAAACAGTTATCATGGTGAACATAAATACAGAAGGGAACTGAATGTTTTCTTGGAGATAATTGTTCCATTAGGACCTGAGCTAGCATGAACTTTAAAAACTATGCTTTTAAGCACGTTTAAGTCTATCCCTATTCAATACATTACTTAAGCATATGTTTTATTATAAGGATATTATTGAGTCCCATGAAAATCATTGGAATTGAAGCACTTTCATAAAGTTAAGCCTTTTTAAGTGCTTTGCTAAATAGCTTTTCGGAGGCTTATAAGCTAACAGCAACAAGTCAATGTCCAGTGATTCTTCATGTCCATAACGTGTAACGTAAATATCTGTTTTGTTCATCACTGTTTCAACCTATGAATTGTCTAACATTAAGGCAACAAAACCTATCCCTGCCCTCATCCTTTATTATAAATGTAAAGTCATGTCTTGCTTATTGTATTTTTAACATTCAAATTCCATTACTCCAGATAGACATTCTAAAATAAGGCTCTAATGACTTCGAGATCCAAATTAATTATTGCAAAGCAATGAGGGAGAAAGTAGAGGGTGGAAAAAAATGTGTGTTGTAATGAAGTATTGAGCAATCTAACCAAAATTATGTAAGGATGTGACTTTGGTTGCTGCTACTTAAGAATGTTCCGTCGTCAATATAAATGAATGATTACATGGGAGGAGAGCGATTGCTTCAGTACTGAGTACAGCTGTTATTTATGTGATGTTATTTATAAGACTGATGTGCATAATGTTCTCCAGCCCTACTGTAAATTAGAACAAACTAGGAACATATTATCTAAGAACATTTGCAGTAAGACATTTTGGCAGTTTGGTGCCACAAATTTGTATAGGAAAGGAATGCTTCTTTTGCTGCTGACAAAAGCAGCATTTTTGCTACAGAAAACAAATATCTCTGACAATCCAGGGCTTGATTCTGCATATAATGAAGTTAGGAAGAGTGAAGACATTGACTTTAATGGGTGAAAGGTCAGGTCCCAGAAGAGAGCTATTATTAATGTGCCAGCAGGCAGACTGTGTAATATTAATTATGATATTATTAAACAATGACCCTGCAGAAACATAAATCATACAATTTCCAGCAATATCATCTGGGATAGCGCAGGCATTCGTGGGCCACATCTGTGTTTATGCAGTGGCAATTTTATTTTTCATTTTTCCTCCTGCTATTAACTAATAACGCAAGTAAAAATGTTCTAGCAAAGAAAGCAACCAGCTGCAAGCAAATATTATGTCCATTGGAAAGGGTGTGTGTGTTATTTTCATTTTCTAAACAGAGCAATATAGGGTTAGTAAAAAAAAATTCCTAAACCATTGAGAAGTAAGAAGTTAGACCAGGGGTGGGCAAACTTTTTGGCCCGAGGACCACATCAAGGAATAAAAATTGTATGGCGGGCCATGAACGCTCATAAAATTGGGATTGGGATGTGGGTGGGGGTGAGGGCTCTGGTTGGGAGTGTGGGCTCTGGGGTGGGGAGTTTAGGGTGTAGCAGGGTTCTCTGGACTCAAACCAAGGTATTTTGAGGGCAGAAGGGGGATCAGGGCTGAGGCAGGGGTGTGGGAAGGGGTGCAGGTCCAGCTGGGGGTGAGGCTGGAGATGGGGAGTTTGGGCTGCAGGAGGGTGCTCCGGGCTGGGATTGAGGAGTTGTAGAGAAGAAGGGGGATCAGGGCTGGGGCAGGGGGTTGGGGCATAGGGAGAGGCTTAGGGGTGCAGGATCCGAGCAGCACTTACCTCAAGTGGCTCCCAGAAGCAGTGGCATGTCTCTCTCTGGCTCCTATATGGAGGTATGGCCATATGGCTCTGCATGCTGCCCCATCCACAGACACCACCCCTGCAGCTCCCGTGACCCAGCACCGCGGCTGGAGCATGAGAGCAGCCCCTGACCCTGCACCACAGCCGGAGTGCCAGAGCAGTGCCATGCTGCAGCTTCCAGGAGCTGCATGTGCAGTCCCCGACCCAGCACCCCAGGTGGAGGGGGGCCGAGCCATGTGGTCTGGCCCTGGACCCAGTGCCCTGGTTGGAGAGCTGGAGCAAGACCGAGATGCTGGTGCGTCCCCTGACCCACTGCTCCATCTGGAGTGCTGGAGCAGGGCCAGGCCACGTGGTGAGGCCCCTGACCCCACTCCTCAGTGGGAGCTCGTGGGCCAGCTTAAAACAGCTCTGGCCCGTGGACCGTAGTTTTCCCACCCCTGATTTAGACAATGATTTGTATAAAATGTACATGCATACACACATATTGGGTGCCCTCAAAAATTAAACATTCACTATCCCATGCACTTATAGTATTGAGAAATATTCCTCTTCTTAGAATAGAAGATATCATGACATCAAAATCACAGCAGGATGGTAAAGGATGAGTTTTTAATAACACTCTCTTTATCTGTAGAATATCAATAGAATTATTATTCTATAATTAGGGGCTAAACTCTGCCATTCTTACACATTTTTATCTCAGTCTTTTCTTAGGTAACTTATATTTGGGTACTGATCAAACTCCATTGAAGCCAATAAAATATTTCTATTGTCTTTATTGAAAGTTAGGTTAGTCCTTTTGGGCCATCACTGTATTACTTCTAAGTTGCTTTTATTCTTGGAGAATCTCTGTCTTTCCTCAGTAGTGGAATTGGTGTTTCTGGATTCCTACCTTCAAATTAAACTTTTCTCTTTCACATGTTGCCTTTTTACACAAATTTATTATGTGGCTGCTAGTAGCAGAACACAGAGACATATGTGTGGGGCTTGTATATCCAAACGTTTACACAATGTAAGTCCTAGACAAAAGTAGCAAGGTTAAGACATTTAGCACACTCAGAACTGGTTATGTTTTACTATGGTACATGAAATTATGTGATTTCTGACATACAAGACACAAGAAAAGAGCATTCCTTGCCCAGGAAAAACAAACTGTCTCTAACATAGTATGATTTATTTATTTATTTTGTAAACGAGTTCAAGGCTTATTATAGAATGTCTGTGGGCATGCTTTGTGTTACTCATGTTGGAACCATAGCAAACAAAAATAATTATTGCTTCTTAATTAAGAGTAAACATGGATATGTATGTTATCTACAAGGATAGCTATGAGGCTGAAAACTACTAGATGTAATCTAAAATTAAGTGTTGAGATTAACCAAAAAGCCCCTAGACATTATCTTAATGTAGGACTACTTTTGATAATCTTGTTGTAAGGCTAAGATCAATGAAACCCTAAAGGAAGATTTAGTGATGCTGATAGGATTTTCTCCTTTTGATAGACAATGAGATGAAAAAAATATTAATTATAATTATTAATATTCAATTAATTATTGAAAAGTTTCTTGATTGCACTCTGATACTATATTTAATATCTTTTTTTTTTTATAAAGAACTATTAAATGACGCCTTTATTAACATGAGAAACAGTTTTTGCACTGTTAGCTCTACCCTTGATACCTGTGGAAACTAAACAAAGAAATATCCAAATCTGAATTTCAAAGAAATTAGATTTAGGCAAAACTTACTGCTAATGAACTTACTGAAACCCAGCTCAGCTGTGTGAACCTGACTAAAAGAAAATATCCAAATTCATTTGCATAACCAAATGTCCCCTTCTTTTAGTATGCAGTGTTGTTGTAGCCATGTGGGTCCCAGAATATTAGAGACACAAGGTGGGTGAGGTAATATCTTTTATTGGACCAACTTCTCTTGGTGAGAGACAAGCTTTCAAGCTTATACGGAGTTTACATAGACCTGAACATGAGCTTTGTGTAAGCTGAAAACTTTGTCTCTCTCACTAGCAGAAGCTGGTCCAATAAAAGATATTACCTCATCCATGTTGTTTTCCTTCTTTTAGTGGCATTTGCCCTTTACTGGAGAGTTAGGTAGTGCATTTTGTTTAATGGGCAATAGGGTATGGAGGACACAGGTCTATTATTACAATGCATAGGAAAAAAGAGCTCAATCCTTTGTTGAACTATGCTTGGCTCATCTGAGAGGGTGATGGAGAAAGGTGGCGGTTGGTCTCTTTTCACGTCTCTTGAACAGGAATCAGTCTGGAGCAAACATGGTCCTCGGAGTAACTTAGAGCAGCCTAAACCCCAACCCTTCCATGGGGAAAGGGGGAGTGGGTGGCATGGAACAAAATTCTCAGATGCCTCTTTCCAACTGAATATGTACTAACTGTATTTAATAGCAATATTTTTTATATGGAAGCTGTATTTGAACTATTAATTGTTATTTTTACTTCTAATTTCAGTAATAACAGATAATTATAATACAGGTATAGATTACAGATAGTTAATTACTAGTGATAAAAACAAATTCTCAACCTGTATTTACAATTACATGCAACTTTGTCCCTAGATAATGAAGTGAGACACAATGTTTTGCTCTTCTGGAAATATCTGTACAGTATCCAGGTGTTGGGGAAAAGGCCACTTAGATGATAGACAGCTACAATTCAATGGTTAAAGTAGAAAGAAGTGATGTGGATGGGAATCAGAAATAAATAGAGCAGGTAAGCATTGAATAAAAGACTAAGTAAGGAAAAAATAGTTGAAAGCAGGTTAAGAAGCCCATTAAGTACAAAGTTAAAGTTAAGTAGGCTATGGTTCATTAAAAAAAGATCTAGAAAGAGGACAAGGTGGGAGGTTTAAAATATGTCAAGATTGGAAAGTGGTATAAGGTCAATGAACATCATGAAAATGGGAAAAGGAATGTCTAACACGTATACACTATACAACACTTGTATGCTGCATATGTAAATTTATTGAGCATCAAACAAAAACATTAGCTGGAAATAGTTTGAGAGATGGTAGAAATTCCAGTGTTTAAACAGTTAAGTTTCCATTTTTTTTTCTGTATTAGGAATCTTGAAAGCTCTGCTAAAGGCTACAGCCAATGAGCTGCTTGCTCACATGGTGGAAACTGGCGTAGCTCCATTGTCAATCGAGATATGATAATTCCCACCAGATGAAGATTCTCAGAGAACGACTTCAAGGGAAGGTTGCTACTGGAAGATACATTGAAAACTTTAGGTCTTTGGGGACTTTGTCATCATTTTAAATGAGGATTTTTCTTCTCACTCTTCAGCATGAGTATTATAAGTCTATTCCAGCTTGTGAAGAAGGTCTAGTAGAAAAATGTTAAAATCCTTGTTAACATTGTGGGGCTTGTTCATCAGAAGGGATAAAGAATCCTCGGGAGTTCCTCTAGTCAGAAGATCAGTATCTTCACAATAAAGGTTATATTTTCTCAGAGGTTAATCAATGTTTGACCTTCTTTGCCCTTTAAGAATCTACCTTATACATTACATCTCCCAATTGACAGAGTCCACTTCACTAAAATTCAAGCAGAAAATGGAAAATTACATGGACATTGATAAAAGCTATTAGCTTCCTAAACAGTATGGTGATTTGTGGTCACATTCACAAGGATAAACTGATCATCGTGTCTGGGCTCAGGAAAAAAAATTCTCAAGGGCATAGTGGCAGGCCTCATGGGCTTTCCCCTCCCCTCCCCTCCCCTGCATAACACATCTTCCTCTGGAGCACTAAGAATCCATCATCACATGGGATTAAGTGAGACTATTTAACATAACATTTCCTTGCAGTTGCAGGGGGAATAAAGGGGTGGGGATGGTGGACTATCCCTATCATAGCCTTTTGCTTTTTCATTCAGTCTTTAAAATTGGGACAAGAGTAAGACATTCAAAAATTGAGAAACTGGTGGAGGGGAAAATGTGAGTTGCTGGGTTTACAGGTGGTGTTATGATTCAAGGTAAAGATGACCTCATGCTCTCATTCTCTTGCCCTTTCCAAGTGACAGGCCCGGATCAGTATTTCTTCACAATGGAGTCTCACAATTCAGACTACACACCCTCCCCCTCTTTTTTTTTTTTTTTTTTTACAAACCACATTACCTCAGGGTTAATTGGGATTAGACTCCGCTATAAACTTATCTCTGGAGCTGGTGACCAGAATGAAACTGCAGTGGCAAAGAAAACATCTTCAAAACAAAATCTGGTTGACTTAGCCATAGGAACATGACAGATAGAAAGAAAGGGATTAAAATAACAAAAGCCTAAATGGATATCATCTTTCCTAAACTTATCGTTTCCCTCATGCACTCGTATCTCCCTCCTGTTCTCCTGAGGAAGATGATGTAGCTTGTTTTTCTGCAGACCCTCTGTCTCCCTGACTCATCAGAGACTCTGCTTTTTAACTCTTTTCAAGACCTTCCCCTTCACCATTTGTGAGACCAGCCAGACCACCAATTCCACATCAATGGAGGTAAACTACAAAGAGATCTCTATAGCCATTGGTTTTGGTTGTGGCACATCTACCTGAATCTGATTCAATTCTTAGTTATCCTTTAGCTAACAACACAATAACCACCCAGTCCACAGATAAACATATAAAATTCATGAATTAATACAGATATCTCCCATGTTTCCACAGGTAGCATAAATCTTGCCATGTTTCAGGGTCCTATTTCAAACCTGAGACTCAGAGAATGCATCATTGAAAATTTCACTGATGTTCACAAAGGTGGACCCAGTTTAAATGATCCTGAGCTGATAAGACATTTCTTAAAATATATGGTGGTGTAAGTTTAACATGAAACCAGGCTACATTTTGCAGTCCATCCCCCAAAAACAAGTGTGAATCTTATGGGGTAGGTGAGTGGGTGTGAAGTGTTGAGGTGTACTAAATTCTGGAAGGAAGAAAAATTGAACTCATTTTGGCTACAAACATTGATCTAAGAAACATGACATCACAGCAAACTTGCAATCTCCAGCATTTCATAAACATTTGATTTATTTTTTTGTCTTGGCATCCCACCTTTGTTCACTCACTTGCAAAAGAAACATTCTGATAATGACAACAATGGTCTCATGTTTCAACAGTGACACTCATATAGATGAGAACTAATATTATAACCCGAGTGAGGTTTAGTTGCAGGAATAAGGTGACTGAGGCTGAATCAAGTGATAGTTTAGCAGCTCTTTTAAGGTATATGATATGTTTGTATATTTCTCAGTATGTGTAATGTCTTCCTGAGAGACTGGAATTTGTCTGAAGGAACCATTTCATGTCTCTCTTTGGTAAATAATGTATTTAAATAAGAGTTTTACAAATGTGTATTATGCACAGACTGTCTCTGAAAGAGCTACTTCCAGTCTAATGCTGAAATACCTATTTATAAATGTATTAAAAGGCATATTATAGACCAATAAAGTGAAATTGTTCTTCCTGGAGTGGTCCCAGGCTGTTGTGCAAATACATATTTAAGATGCAAACTGTCTATATTAAAAATGCATGCCAAAATGACTTGGGTAAAAGGCAAGTGCCACATATTGTTTTTAGTCCTGCAGTTTGCCTAATGCCTCTTATAAGATGCTGAGTGGCCTCAATTCCCACTTAGTTTGAACTGAATACACTCAGGACATGTATAGCCCCTTGTAGGATAGACCTATTGTTAACCAAGCAAAACAATAAAAATCTGTAAGAACCCAAAAGGATTGGGTCTTATTATGGATTAATTCTTTCAAGGAGAAATAAGAATGCTACGCTTTCTCTCCCTTTCTCCCTCTCTCTGTCACACACACCCATTTGATGTGCTCACACGCACTGTACAAAATAATAAATTGTAATGTATATAGAAAAATTAAATACAACACAAGCATTTTGCACTGAGACCTTGTGTGCTAGATTTCTGCCCAGAACAAATCAAAAGGATCGATTCAACTCTCTCTCTCCCCTTACCCCGCAGAATTGAGTTTAAAGTTCTATCTAACCACACACAGTTTGCCTCTGAAATATTATTTGATGCTACTTTTATGATCCAGAACCTGTGCTTTAAGTGTACAGTTGGTTTTGTTTTTTATTGGTTGCCGTTCAGGCAAGAAGAATGTCATAGGGTGGCAGACTTGTTTTGACTCCTGACTGTTTTATACAGTGACACACAGGCGTCGGGATTGGACGTGTATACATGTTATAATTTAATATGCATGTCCTCCCCTGATCAGTTGTTCTCACTGTGGTGCTTGGACTCAAGAACAGGACACTTTCACACGTAAACTTAGGGGAATACTCTTCCTATCTGCAGGTCAATTATCTCTGTTCCAAAGATACAAGAAAGAATGGATACATATATTTTGCCATTTTCAAAAGGAGGCGACTGAACATTTGTTTTAATAGGTTATGAGTTGATAATTCTGATTTAAATAAGGTCTGATTGGTTTAATAAAGTCAAATGAAGGTCTGATTTTCAGCCTGGCTTTAATCTATGCTCCTTTTTGTTGCATTACAATTTTGAGGCGTTAATTCATATTATTTCTACATCTGGCTAATTCAGCATTTCCCAGAGTTTTGAAATCAGATTCTCCTCCCCCCTACTCCTTTTAGGAAAATGAAACAAACTGTTTTCCCCCTAAGTCAACCTTGCCATGTGCTGCTGAAGGCCAGCCTGTCTTAATGTATACATCTTCCCCAGCTAGTCCTCATGCCTTCCAGGGATATGTTGTCCTACACTGTGGGAAATGCTAAACTAGGAAGTGAGCACAATCAGGTAATTAAACACATAAGACATCTGACTGTGGGTAAGAGGATGCCAGACTTTCAAAATAACAACAAATTCTATCCAGGCAATTAATTCCTATATTCTTGAAACTAATCCTGGTCTTACTGAAGGGAAAAAATCCCCATTTACTTTAATGGGATCAGAATTTGACCAGATATGAATATAACTCATGAGTAAAGGTTGGAGAATCAAGTCCTTAGTCTTTTGAGCCTTTGAGGGGTTCTCCTCAGTTGCACTAAATCTACACAAAGCTAACTGCAATTTAGCCAGCTGTGCTCTTTAGGGATATTTTCAAGCTGCAAATAGACACAGAAATCTTTGCCTTTGTTTTTGAGCAAAGTGGTTGGTCTTGAAAGCAATTTGACACATTTTATTCAGAGCAATTTGCGGTGACTAACATAAACAGTCGTGAAAACCTGGAGTGAAATACATCTGTGATCACTTGGGCAGGATGAAACATAATGATACATGGCTATTTGGGAAGACAATGGACATGCTAACCTATTCATTGGAGGTTAGAATTTAATATTATTCAGAGGAATCAGTGAAAACATTGGCTCTATTCCTATTTTAGACAGATGTGCTGGTATTGGAGAACATCCTTCTGTTCACTCCCTATTCTCAAGCAGAATCCTTTTTCAGAGGGGCTGTCTGCTTTTTTACTCTTGCTTTTATATACTTTATATGTAATACTCTCTCTATCCCTATGTCAGCCAAATTCTGAGGGATATTGAGTGACTGCCACTCACTGGCTGCAACAGGATTCACAGATGCTCAGCACCATGCTAATTTAACGCCATATATATTTACATCAGTATCATTGCCTGTTTTTTTCTTGCAAAAGGGAAAGTAATCGCCTTGAATAACTTATGAAGATCATTTTCTATTGTGTACATTCTGCAAAATATCATTGCCTCCCTTATATTGCAAAGAAAATTATCTATGGGACATTTGCATATTTCAACCAGCTAAGCCTCTTATATCTAGGATAGAAAACAGGCTTAGGGGAGGCGAGTCATATTTAAAAAGGGGAAGGAAACAGATTTTAGCTTTTAGATTTCAAAGGGGGAAGAAGAGAGCTAGAATCAAAATCCTGTACTTGCTTTCCTACGGCTGGAATAAATCTTCAAGAATGTCCATAATTTACCCATTAAGTTTTGGCTCTGGGGTTCATAAAGGGCCAGCCAAACCTTCCTACACCTCTCCTAGACCTGATTCCTCATTGTTCTCCACCTTGTGTGCTCGTTTACAACAGAGTAAAGTGGATGCAAAATGCTACTCTTCTGATTTGGTGGCATAGATTGCACTCACTTGGCACTGGTTTAGATAACAGCAAGGGGCAGGATAACAATAAATTGAGCCCATCATACATTTCTGCAGTTTAAAGACCAGGAGAGGAAAGGGGCTGTATAGAGTGTTTATTTGTTATACTCCTTGAGCAGTGCGCAGTTCAGCTTTGCTGGAGTACCCCCAGTAGGTACTGGGCAAGTTGAGGCAGGACATGGAAAGACTGGGGGAGGGGAGAGGATAGACAGGAAGATCCATATGTGCATGGATTTCCTGATCTTCCTCACCTGCAAGGAGCTGGGAATTCCCTAAATGGCTGCAGAGCTAGCTTTCACAATTGGGACTCCAAAGTCATCCTTTTCTGGAGGGGAATCCTTATCCCTAACTGATGCTCCTAGTTCAGTGTTTCTCAGACTAGGGTCACCGCTTGTGTAGGGAAAGCCCCTAGTGGGCAGGGCCGGTTTGTTTACCTGCCCCATTCGCAGATCCAGCCAGTTGTGGCTCCCACTGGCTGCGGATCACTGCTCCAGGCCAATGGGGGCTGCTGGAAGCGGCACCCAGTAAGTCCCTTGGGCTGCGCAGTTTCCTGCAGCCCCCATGGGCCAGTGGGAGCCATGGGTGGCTGGATCTGTGGATGAGGCAGGTAAACAAACCGGCCCAGCCTGCCAGGAGCTTTCCCCACACAAGTGGAGACCCCAGTTGTAGAAACACTGTACTCGTTAGTACCTGACTCAGGTACTGGGGAGAGGACCAAATTTTAGGTCCAGAGCACAGCACTAATAAACCAGAAAGAGTGATGTCTATGCCAATTACAGAGGGGGAGTGGAATCTCCCCACCCCCACAGTGGCAGAACCACTCTACGGTCATGAATACAGTCTCATGGATGCAGTCCCTTACTGCAATAGCTGCTGGGCTCTCCCTTTCCTGGCCTGGCCTGCCCATACCTGCTTGGTTGCAGAATGTCTCTTTGCAAGTGCCCTATATCCTTTCTCCCCTGCTCAGCACAACGGGATGGATTCTTCTGCATTATGGGCATTCCATTCCCATGAAGTGGGGAGATTAGAATTTGCCTTCTGCTGATAGATCTGATTCCTGACCGGGTGGGGTTGGACAAGGATGGCTGTATTGCAGAGGTGGAAGAGAAAGCACCAAGGTGGGAAGGAAGACCGCTGAGATGAAAGCATGCCTCCATTGTTCTGTAATGGCTTTCCATTCCCATCCTCTGTTCAGTAAAGGACAGTTGGATTCACAAGCCTGAAGCCTATTTTGCAAACAGAGACTCCATATTTATTTATTTATGTACCCGGCGATTCGTCTACCTGGTCTTGCACTGGAAAAAAAACACAAGTATGTAGATTCTATCACAGATGCATGTACATCCTTCCCTGCATTACATGCATGGTGTGCCCATGATTCACGGACTTTCCCACAAATGCTTGTATATTTTTGAGGTCATCACCCCCAAAAATACAAATGTGAATTATTCTGAGCCTGATTTACTGGAGTAGGTTGGGTACCTGTGGTTTTACTTTTAGTAAAATCTCATGACCAGAGGTAGTCATAAGGAAAATGGCATGTAGCATGTACTAGTCACAGCTCCATAAGGATGCCTGCTATAAGAATGGTCACTTATCAGAGCTGTCGTGCCCCATATTTAACGTGGAATTTGTCTTTTTTTTTTAAAGGGTTGGAGCAACATTTGGCAAGAATGATGAAAAGTTTTATCAGTTTCCACAATAACCTCAGATTTATCCAGGAAGTAAATGCTGGCAGCTTTTTGACACATGATAGTGTATGTTCTAAAGTAAATAATGAGCAAAATTGAGCAATGGACTGGATGCTTGGTTAGGGAAACTGGACCACTACGCTACCTATCAACGTGGACAGATGCAAAAGTGTCCTCATGGAAAGGAATTTTGACTTTTTACCAGTTTCACATTAAAGTAGAACAAAAATCTCTTTTCACTGCTGCAGTTTTACAAGTAAGCATAAAACAGTTAGGGGCTTACCCTAAAGCCTTAACCACTGTCATAAAAATTAGGGTGCCATCAAATATAGCAACATGCTTTCTCCCCTTTCCACCTTATGTCTTCACTGGAGTGTGTTCCTGAGAAGTAGCAGCAACTATGCACTGATAAAGTGGCTGTGCCCCAGGCTTGAGTTAGGGACAGAATCACCTTTTAAGGATAAGACTGTCATGATCTGCTAGAAGTGACACATAACACGAGTACCAACTTATCATCAGGCAAAATGGCAATGGGTTCCGTGCCTTAGGATTCAAAGCCCAGCTAATATTAGCTGTTAGTGAAAGAACATTGATACTATTCACCCTTCTTCAAGAGGCTAATTATTGTAAGTGTCTAGGAACCTGCCATTTGTGTGTCAGAAAAAGAGAGATTAATTCAGAGTTTTCAATGAAAATAACTCCTCACGTAACTACTGTTGATGTTTTCCACTAACCACACTTTACTAGACCCCTATAGGAACTACCAGCACAATGGAGAAGCTAGGATGTCCTCGCCACCTTAGAGAAAATTATAAAAAAATAATCTTATTGATATAGCCCTATGGCTAAATACTTTCTGACTAGTTAGTTTTACTTATTATAACTTTAATCACAGCAAATGAATTGCAATAACTTTTGTTTGCTAATTAATGTGTCCAAGCTAATCATCTTCAAAAGCTCTCTCTGTGCCAGATGAACATCAACATTAAAAAAAGGAAATATTAACACCTTAATTCGTTCAACTCTAATTGTTCCTGAGAAATCTCCCTTCCAGACACTTACCTGGCCTAACTGTACTTAGATTGTGAGGTCCAACAGGATCACAGTAGAGCATTCCAAAGGACTACAGTCAACACCTTACACTGACACCCATTCAGCAGAAGATCATGCTTTTAGGCAAACTACTTCTCTCAGCATGTGTTTCAGTGGTCAGCAGGGAACATGCATATATTTCAGGGCACGCTTGGCAAATGCCCCCTCTTCCTTATAAGGAAACAACTGTTGTAACTTTCTAATCATGACATCAAATTATAAAGATCAAAGCACAATTTCTAACACTTAGAAAAATTAAGCATGAAGGCACCATCCTATTGATCTTCCCTAACCTGAGACACAGGGAATGAAGTTCAGCCCTAGAAAGTATAAGATGCAGGACACTACCAAAGATTTAAGATTCTATTGTGTTTGGCTAAACTAACAATGGCTAAATCAAGGTTAAAGTAACTTAAAATGCTCTGATTGAAAAAATACCCTAGGATCCAGCTGTGCCTTCTTCCCGGTGTGCCTACCACTACTGCAGCATGCTCAAGGGGCACCTCTGATCTCTGGCTGTTATTCATCAGCCACAGCACCCTGTGCTCCAGTGAGAACCAAGGAAATAACACTGGATACTCCAATCCCTTTCCACGTTGGAACCTTCAGACCGGTTTTACAAGCTCACTGGTGTCTTTTGCTGCTCTACTCCCTACTGCCCCTCACACATGCCCATGCTACCTGACTTCTCTAACACCAGTTTCCTACACATCTTTCCCTTCTCATCTAAATATGCCTGAATTCTCACTTCACACCCAACCATGCAGATTGTCCCCCTCCCCTGCCTTTCTTTTCTCCAGTGTCCATCTCCATGACCCATATCACACCACTTCCCTCCTGCAAGCACTACTTCTCCCTCCCCTTTCGGCTTCACCTCAGTTGCCTCATGCCTCATCAAATTGCCCAATAAATAAACAGAAATGGTAACTATCACCAACCATAATTCAACATATTTAAAACAAATTGAACACCTGCGGCCTTCTGAGGAGTATGTGGTTCCTGTGATGTACCTCGCTCATAACCCTGTCCTCTCCTGTTCTATTTCCACCCAGTTTTGACATCTTCCTTGTCTGTGGTTCCGTCTAAATTTAGATTAGAAGCTCTTTGGGGTGGACACTGTCTCTTTCTATGTATTTGGTTAGTTCATCATGCTTAGCTCGATAAACAAAGGGCAGATTTTCAACCCCTTTCTCCTACTAGTAGCAGTTATCTGCAAGATTCGTGCCAAAGCAGTCTACAGAATGATGCCTGGAGTAAAGCGCTATGCATGACCCAGCATTGCAAAATCTGGCCCTACTGATAATAATGCAAAAACATTTCTGCCTGGCATTCCTTTGTACTGTATTATAAACTCTGCAAACATTACAAAACATCCTGCTTCCTTTCTGATCAAGGATATCAACTGGTGCGTGCGCAAACTGGCACAATCAGTTTAGTTTGGTTGAATTGTTAGTATTTGAAGCACATACCATAAAAGGTTTCCTGCAGTATTATATGCTAAAATGTGTCATAGCTTTCTTATGTCTGCAGGAACACAACCTCCCAAGTTGTTTTTCCCTAGGCATCTGCAAAAGCTCGTGTCTCTGACCTATGGCACATCAATCATTCATTCCTCCTTTTCTCCCCCATGTCCCTCACCTCATTAGCCTTCTGCATACAGTCCACATTCAGCTTGATTCTAGTTCATGATATAACCTTTATTAGCGTACTGGGCAGCAGTAGCTTCATCTGTTGAACCTTGTGAACTGAGTACTATGGATTATACATATCTCTCATAAAATAAATGGTCTTATTCAAGTCATGAAAATCCATCTTTCTATATTGTAAAATAAGGCAATAATCTGTGTTAAAAACAATCAGATAAATTGCTTGTGCAGATATCTATGCTAATCATAATGCAACCACAAACCCATTTAAATGAATAGGTACAACAGTAACAGATAAAGGAATGAATGTATTTTGTATTAATTTTCTGTGGTCAGGTAAGAAATTCAGTACAAACAGAATGTAATGGCTGGTGAGGTACATAGCTTCTCTCTTGTACATTTTTTTTTAATATGCCTGCAGAGAGAAGTTCAATTCAGACATTTTGAGTTGGAGTTGATGGCTGCATAAACAGTGATTTACCGAAGGTCACATAAGCAGTTTAATTACTATTTGAACTTCAAATTTTTCTGGCTTCTAGTTATTTGCTCTAACCAGCAGCTGATACAGCCTCCACAGAAAATTCATTTTATTTAGAATGGTCAGCGGCCAGGAACGAAACCTGCTCAAGAAAGCTATGCTGACGACTCTTTCACTTCTGTTATGCACAAATCCAGACAAATCAACATGCAGAGATTACCCCTATGAGGAGAGCTGACCCAACATGCATCTATTATACACACACATATAGGCTATGTCTACACTATGAGCTAAGGGTGTGATTCTCCTGCTTGTATACACATACTTAGGCTAGCTCCCATTGAGCTAGCCGAGGTAGAAATAGCAGCGTAGCAGTGGTAGCATAGCTGAGTACGTATCCACCAGTTTCAGGTGGGTTTGTACATGGCATTATTCAACTGTGCCTCTGCTGGCACTACCCAGGCCACCGGGGCTTTGCTGCTATTTATACTCGTGCCAGGTCACTGAGAGTTAGTGTGAGCAGGCGCACTCAAGCAGGGGAATCACACCCTTAGCTAATAGTGTCAACACACTCACTGCTTCTCGGTGGTTATTAATATTCATAAAATACCAAGCTGAATAGCCACGTTATCTACCTATCTCATACAGAACACTGTGGTGTCTAAGTATTACTGAAAGAGCTACCAAGGAGTGGCATGGGAAAGTGGTGTGAGCAGAGACTGGAGAGCTCAGACTTGTTGAGTTATAATCCTGACTCTGATACTGACACTTTTTGTAGCCTAGGGCATATCACTTAGTTCACATGATGTGGCCTCTATTCTTAGACACTTAGGGCTTGAATTTCAGAGGCACCAAATCACCACTGATATTAAATGGAGCAGTCGATGTTCATCAGCTCTGAAAGATCCACCCCAAGGTTTCTGATGCTGAACACCCAGAAACCACGGATCTCAAAATTAAAGGTAACTTTTCAAAAACTGGACCCAAACCTGTCTATGATACACAATTGTTCCATTTAGGCCCTACTTTGCACTGGGTGACAAGTAGAACGACATATTTTCAGAGGCATGCTTATTACTCTCCGAGAGCAAGGGGGAACACACTACTTCATGGAATGCAGCATCTTCCTGCCCCTACACATATATACACGCACGCCCTGTGCATGGATGGGATGGTGGGAGTAAAGCAATAGCTTCACCTGCTGTAGGATTACAGGAGGCATTCTAGAGTGGAAACAAATGCGTACACTAACTTATTCAGATACCCATGAATAAATGCGTACACTAACAAATCAGATACCCATGAATAAATAGACTCAGGATTCAAGTGATATTCTGGAAAGGTGTTGACACATAGTACGCCTTGACAGTCCATCTGGTAAATGTGGGTGTCATTCAATAGACTAAATTTCCAAATGAGTGGCATGCCAAAATCTCACTAGTAAAAGGAGTTGTACCAAATGCCAATCATTCATTATCTTCTAATTCCCAAAGGGTTATTTTTTTTATCCACTTTGGCATCCATAAGGAAAAAATGATCTGTGTTTACAGATGAAAATTCTGCATCTTCAGATCAAACATAAGTACTGGAGTGCACAATGCACATAGTAAGGCTACTTACAGAGGAAATTACCATGTGCATGATATGGAAATGATGATATTATCAAAAAGCTCATCAAAACTATATCACATTTAATGATGAACATAAGCAGGGAAATTAAAGCACAATCAGAACCATGCTTCCCTAATTTCCCTGCTTAGATTCATTTTTCTAGACTATTAATACAGAACTAAATGAACAAAAACAAATGGAGGAATAACTCCATGGTGCCATAATCAGTACCCTCAGTGGTCTGTAAAGAGCAGTGCGATGCCATCCCAGATTTCAGCTCCACCATGGACTGCTTAAAGAAGTGTTTTCCAAAGTGTGGGGCCCTCTCCTGGGGGGAAGGGGCATAAAGCAGCAGCTGGGGAGTATGTGATGGAAGATACATAAACTGATGAATAGGACTTTAAAAACACATGGAGGGATTGCATAGAGGGCACAATTGGTTTCATTTTCCTGAAGGGGGTAAGTGTGGAGCATTGCTTTCAAAAGTGTAGGAAACTGCTAACCAAATGAATGTTACTTCTAGCACAAGTTCATTTGAACCAGAGCTGGTTAACCTGCTGCACGCATAAAATGCATTAATAAGATTTCACTTGGTGAAATCATGGCTCCATAGACATCAGTGACAAAACTTCCATTGATTTCAGTTGGGCCAGAATTTCACCTATTACATTCCTTTAACCGGGGGTTAGTTTTTGACGTCTCTCTGGTTCTCTTTCTTATAGTAATGCAGATTGTGTTTCGGCTGTGATTAGTTTTGTGAGGATCATGGCTAGAGTAGCAGGAGGTCTGCAGGTCAGGATGAATATTCATTGTCGAAACTGCTTTTGCACACAGCTGCTGGCTCTGAGGTCTATGTTATACTACACCAGCATCAACCTTCTAGAAACAGTAACATTCATCAAAGTAACCTCAAATTTATAATAAACAAAATGAAAACAAGAGAAAAGCTCCCCTTCCCCCTGAGTCAAGAACAATAAAGAATAATGACAAAGATATATGATCTCAATGACCCATCATTTTACTGAGCTTACAGTTGCCTCTCTGACGATGATGCATGTTTCTGAGTTCAGAGAGATAAGAGAGTTCTATATTGTTCTGAAGCATGTTCCAAGGACACACAATGCTCCAGGCATGAACATCCAGCACAAAGTATGGCTTGAAAAATGTCAGAAGATAAGGGATGAATGAAGGTGGGTGTGACTTTCATTGTGGAAGGTCCTGCAACAGGGAAGAACTAAGAGAAAGAAATTGCATTTTGTTTCTGTTTGTGTGTTTAATCTTTTCTCTTCTTATAGGGCAGGATGAGGACCCATTGTCCTTCAATTGACTAACTGCTGAATTCCATTTGGTTTTCCCTTTCACAAAAATTGATTTCTGAAGACACTAGGTCTGAATCACAACATCGTAACACCAGCTTTACCTAAGTAAAGTTACACTGATGTGATGCAGAGGTAAATGAGGCCCAGTCTGTTTCCATGTGTTCCACTTAAGGAAGCACTTAAGCAACACAGAGCATCTCCATCTCTCTGTCTTTTTTTTTCACTCTCTGAATGGCTCAAAGAGGGCACATAAAATGTCACCACTTTCTCTGAGAAAATGACTCCACCTGGCTTCTGTTAACCCTCTTAGTCACTTGGGCTTGGTTCAGTCAATTAGAACACCTGATCCAATACTCTATGACTTGTGTGCTTTGGAATATATTATGGTGCCAATTTAGCAAGATATTTAAATATATGAGTAGCCCCACTGAAGTCAGGAGGTCTGCTCAAGACAATGGAACTACTGGCATCCTTGAAGTTACGCACATGCCTACGTGTCTTTCTGAATACGGGTCTGTATGACTACAAAACTATAAAATGATCACCTACCATCAAAGCAGCAGAAGTAAGGTAATACATAATTAGGATCTTGCATGAAGACACCGAAGTCTCACAAACTGGTGAAACAGTCGCAGTGATGTTTTCTTTTTTTTTCTTTTTTGCAAATTGCTAAATATATGTGAAGTTGCAGCATTCATTCCACATTTCTAATATATAATCAATTATAACCACCAGTAGGAGTTTTTTAAGACTAACTGCAAAAATACTGTGTTATATATTCACAGTCAAGTTGTGTGGCTGCTATTTTATCACACAAGTCATAGGATATTGGATCAGGTGTTCTAATTGACTGAACCAAGCCCAAGTGACTAAGAGGGTTAACAGAAGCCAGGTGGAGTCATTTTCTCAGAGAAACTGGTGACATTTTATGTGCCCTCTTTGAGCCATTCAGAGAGTGAAAAAAAAAGACAGAGAGATGGAGATGCTCTGTGTTGCTCTAGAGTAGGGAATGCCCTTCGCAGAATTAATTAGTAAAAAAAAATATTGCCATGAACTGTTCACTCTCTCTCTCCCTGGAAATCTTCCATAAAGTGATTGCCATTAAAGTAATCATTTACTCACAGTTACCGGGATTAGTAACTATAGCTTCATGCCTCTTTGGAACCCATCACCTTGATATTTGAGCAGGGCCAGCTATGGCATTTCGCTGCCCCAAGCATGGCAGCATGCCGCGGGGGGCGCTCTGTTGCTCACCGATCCCGTGGCTCTAGTGGACCTCCCACAGGCGTCCCTGCAGAGGGTCCGCTGGTCCCGCGGCTCCAGTGGAACTCCAGCAGGCATGCCTGTCCCGAAGGCATGGGACCAGCGGACCCTCCGCAGGCACACCTGCGGACCTCCCGGCAACCAGCAGAGCGCCACCCGTGAGATTCCGCCCCAAGCACGCACTTGGTTCGCTAGGGCCTGGAGCCAGCCCTGTATTTGAGTGAGTCACACATATTAATTTATAGATTTTAGGACCAGGGTGGCCTATTATGATTATTTAATCTGATCTCCTGTATAATACAGGGCAGATAACCACACTCAACTTCTACATAAAGCCCATAACTTCTGATGAACTACAGCATAGCTTTTAGAAAGTTACGAGTTTTGATTTAGAGACTGTAAGTGATAGAGAATCCACCATGTCCTTATGTAATTGCTCCAGTCAGTCATGCCAAACTCAGGAGAAATTGGGCTTGTTTTTGGCTAAATTGGCTTGTGAGTTGCTTGTTGGCTAGTTTTTGGCTTGTAGCTTGTTTGGCTTGTAGCTGGTATTTTTTAAATTGTCTTCTGGCAAGCTGGGGCTGGGAGGAGGCAAGCAAGGGCAAGGGCGGGGAAAGAGAATCAGGGTTTCACAGCAGGCCCACCATAGTCCCAGACTGCACGCCAGGGGGATCTAGTCACAGACTGTTGGGGTTCTTAGGGATTGGCTTGTCTGGGCCTTGTTTTGAAATGGGATTAGCTTGATTTTGGTTTATTGTGAAAGTCAGGCTACTGGGGGACAAGTGGGGGGAGGGATAGCTCAGTGGTTTGAGCATTGACCTGGTAAACCCAGGGTTGTGAGCTCAATCCTTAAGGGGGCCATTTGAAGATTGGTCCTGCTTTGAGCAGGAGGTTGGACTTAGATGATCTCTTGAGGTCCCTAATGATCTACGACTTTCCTTGAAATAAAAGTTTGGTTCCAACTGTCAATTACCTTCACTGTTAGAAATCTGTGTCTTATTTCTAGTCTGCAGTTGTCTAGTTTCAGCTTCCAACTATTGGATCTTGTTATGCCTTTTCCTACTAAATTAATGATTAAGTCACCTCTTAATCTTGTGTTTGAGTTTGATAAACTAAATAAGTTTCTCACTGTAAGGCCTGTTTTCTAAACCTCTACTCATTCTCACAGCTCTTTTATGAACCCTTTCCAATTAAATGCTTTGTATGACCTGAAATGAAACATTTTGATTTGATTTCAAGCTTTCAAAAACTTTTTTTTTAAAGAATCAAAGATATTTCAAAACTAAAATTAATTTGGAATGAAAACATCAAAACAGTTCAATTTGTTCAAAGTTTATATTTGTTTTTGCTAAACAATTTCACAAAAATACATGAAGTGTTTCAGTCGACTCAAATCTGCAGTTTTCAGCATAAAAATGATTTGGCCAAAACATTTCACCCAGCTCTACTCCTAATCGGTTCAACCTCACAACGCCCTTTGACATAAGGGTATTGCTATGTGCACTTTTAAAAATGGGAAATTTAAGTGCAGGGAGATTAAATTAATTGTTCAAGGTCACATAGGGAGTCTGAGTCAGAGTCAAGGATAGATTGTAGACTCTCTCAGATCAGTCCAGGGCTTTAACCATATGACTCTCCTTAACCTGTATTTGAAAAACCATAGTAACTTCCTATATTGGGATCTTAGATATGACTTATGAGTAAATGCTTGGAAATAATGACCTTTTCATGGCAACCCAAGTTTCCTTTTCCTTTACATTTTATAAGGTGCATATCACTGATATACCTGTTTCAAACTAAACCACATTTTGCTAGTTTTTATTTGCTTGCAAAATGTATGTAACAGTTTCTAAAGCGTTGTGTTTTACTTTCTTAGTCAAGCAGTGGAAAAAAAATCAAAGCCAATGCATATCATTCTCCCCATACCTGTACTCCTCTTTCATGCCTTTGCTCTCATCTATTCCTCTTTTTTATGGTTGTAGGTCACATTCAGCATGAAATGGTGCAACATGACTTTAAACATTCACTATAGTGTCAATTTGAGAGCTCAAGTAGCTCTTTGTCACTCTTTAAAAAAATGACACAGAAGACCAGCTTTTTAAAGTGCAGATTTAAAGAGACAGCGCCTTCAGGGGATTCCTTCTGTGCCAAAAGTATAAATGTTGGTAAACAGCAAGCTGCAGCTGCACTGAAAATACAGGAATCATATTTTTGTAATGATGAATACTATAGTAATGCCGTCACTTGGTGATGAGATGTTCATGGTCATCCTAGGACAGTGGATATATTGTACTAGAATAATACTGCTCTCATTGTTCCCAGATCATTACATTGTTCCTTCAAATAGCAAGATCTATTATGGCAGAAATGATGTGTATGTTTTTTATGTTTCTAAACTTCTGTAGACTTTTGCCATGTTTTGATTTTTAAGTCCCTGTAAATTTTGTAATCTCTGGAAATGCAATGGCTGCCTCCTGTTATAGCCTGATTATGAGCATTTGTAAAGTAGCTTTTCCAGTGAAAAATGATTCATATATTCCAATTCTGATATTTAAGGCTCCATTTTTAACTTATTTTCAAAGGTTTATCTACTGTATGTTGAAGAGTGATTTTAATTCCTCAATTTTATTATAGCCTGGTGTGTTCAGACAGTATATTAATCCTTCTTATATTGGCATGAAATCAAAGGAAGAATATCATAGCAATTTTGTATTTATTCTAAATACACTGGATAAGCCTTCAGCATTACTGCAGATGCATTTTTATTATTTTTCTTTCCAGTCAGAATGGAAATAGATTTATTTAATATTAGATGATGGTTTCATATAACAGACAGGATTAGCCTATTAGTTTATGTGTAAATTAAGACATCTTGAAATGAGAAAGGAGGGGAAAGAATGAAATCTTGATAAAGATGGGAGACCTATCTATTCCAATAATGAGGCTGAAACAGCTGGGCTGATTTTCTTGGGTAATCAGTGATCAAGTCTGTTAGAGAGATAATCTGTGGAATCCTATAGTGCTCCATAATTGCCTACCCTAATTCCACAAAACTGTATGATTTATCAGTGTCTATATCATTTCCTTCTCCCTTCAGTTCCTCACCTCTTTTTCGTCAGAAATTCCTCACAAGGTATTTTATGTTCTATCAGAAGACAAGATTTCTTCATGGAAAAATCTTGAACTTGTAAAGATTTTCTGTACCACACAAGTGTAGTCTGCTGTTAATTTAGCTTCACAACCCTATAGGCTGCTCTGGTATGGAATGATGGCCATATGATTCGACAAAACTTACTCGACTGACTATGCTATATCCATACTTCTTTTTGACAAACACTGGCTATTTTTAGGGGTTTTTTTGTTTGTTTGTTTCTTTTTACAGAGATGGTTACAGCTGGAACATGTTTTAGTGCATCATTTTTCTCCACTGAATGGCATATGCCAGCCTGTTCCACAGCATATCAGCCCCTCTAATGGATGAGTTAGTGATACTTTTGCTTTATCTTCAGTAGTAGACAGCTGTGGTTTTGGAATATGTCTATGCTTTTGGAAGATGCATGTCTGCAGTCAGTTGATCATTGTGATATCTGTTTTCATTTGTTTCCTGCTTCACTGAGATCATCTATTCATCTCTGACACATTCATAGAGAGGTCCAAATTTTCAAAATCGACCGTCTATGTTGATTGTGCAAACTCCATTAGGTCTGCAAATACCTTGATTTGCACCAACACAGGGGTATTTGTACATGTATATTAGGACTTGAATGCTAATTCTAAATTCTGTTTACGTAATTCAGGTGTACAGTTTAGCAAACCTAATTGAAAACATGGCCTACATACACTGCCTACAGCACACCATGTCTCTCTCTCTCTCATTTCAATATCTATTCTCCTTTGTAGTCATTTTTTCCCTATGTCCAAGACTTCTTTCTCAGACCTACGTCACATCACCCTTTTTCGCTTCGCTTCCTATGCATTGCTCTCTCCTATATCCAAGTATCCATAATGGAGGCCTCCTTCACTGTATTGCTTCTCAGCCTTTTCTTTAGAATGTTTTTCCAATCCATCACCTCTAACTATCTTTACTGTACTAATGTGTTTTTCTTTTACTTCCTCTCGTTCTGTAGAGACTCTCCAGTTTGGCCGATGTACATGGCAGAGGGGCAGTGCTGGCATATGATGGCGTATATTACATGGGTGGACGTGAAGGTGAATGAACCAGTGATGATGTGGCTGATCTGGTTAAGTCCTGTGATGGTGTCACTGGTGTAGATATGTGGGCAGAGTTGGCATCGAGGTTTGTTGCATGGATTGGTTCATGAGCTAGAGTTACTATGGTGCGGTGTGCAGTTACTGGTGAGAATATGGCTTCAGGTTGGTAGGTTGTCTGTGGGTGAGGACTGGTCTTTATCTCTGCAGGAAAAGGATAATGAGCACAAATCAGATATTAGGAATGGCAATATACAAAAACCTGTAGGAGACAACACTTCAACCTCCCTGGCCACACTATAGCAGACTTTAAGGTGGCTATCCTGCAGCAAAAAAACTTCAGGACCAGGACTTCAAAGAGAAACTGCTGAGCTTCAATTCATCTGCAAATTTGACACCATCAGCTCAGGATTAAACAGAGACTGTGAATGGCTTGCCAGCTACAAAACCAGTTTCTCCTCCCTTGATTTTCACACTTCAACTGCTAGAACAGGGCCTCATCCTCCCTGATTGAACTAACCTCGTTATCTCTAGCTTGTTTGCATATATATACCTGCCCCTGGAAATTTCCACTACATGCATCTGACGAAGTGGGTATTCACCCACAAAAGCTCATGCTCCAAAATGTTTGTTAGTCTATAAGGTGCCACAGGATTCTTTGCTGCTTTTGACATTTCCTGACATATGTTTAGCCTGACACAAAATGAATTTCTCAGACAATCATGCAGCCAAATATGACATTTTAATAAATAGTTTGTACTCAGATTGGAAGAGATAAAAGTCTCAGTCTACTGCCATGTGCTCCAAAATGGGTAAAACCACATACAAAATAAAAGATTAAATCTTGTTTCCATGTCTAACTTCTAGTCTACCCTGTAGAAGATTGAGTGAGTACTGGTTCACAAGAAAACAAACACTCTTGTTAAAACTAAAAATGTCATTCAAAGTTTGGATTAAACTTTTAGAAGTCACAAAGAATATTCAGCATAATTTGTAACCTAATCAAATTATGAACACATTGGCTATTCATAGAGAGAGCAAGAGAAAGTCTTAGAGTGTTTGGCTCTGATTCACCAAAATATTTGGTTGTATAATTTTTTTTTTTTTAAAAAAAAGCACCTTGAATCTCCCCGTTAATGTCACAAAAGCAATTGCAATGTGTCAAAGCAGAAGGGGGGCATACATTGAGTTATTCTGTCCATTAAAAAATGGATGTAATACTGATATAAACATAAGATTCACATTATTTTCTGCATCTCAGCATGTACACTACTCCACCATTAAGTTATGTGAATCAGATTTCTGATCCACTAACTATGGAAACTTAGATTCACTTTGAGTATTTCCAA
Source organism: Chelonoidis abingdonii (assembly GCF_003597395.2). Lineage (NCBI taxonomy): Eukaryota > Metazoa > Chordata > Testudines > Testudinidae > Chelonoidis > Chelonoidis abingdonii. Next base: position 29,159,830 of record NC_133787.1, read on the forward strand.
TTTATTCTGAATAACACAAGCATATTTATGTAAATAGAGTTTTCTTCTTAAAATTGGCCTGAAAACAGCTGTAGTTTTGTTTGGATGAAAAAAATAGAAACTAAGGAGATCTTCATTATTTGTTTCTTCATCACACGTCAAAACAGTTTTTAATGTAGATGAGAACTTTTATTTAAAGTGTTCTTTGTTAGAAAGTTTAACTGAGTATCTCTTTATTGGTTTTTCATCACCACTCTCTCTCTCCTCTCTCTGTCACACACACACATACACACACACACACACACACACACACACACACACACACACAGAGCAGCTGCACTTTTATTTTAAGAAAAAAGGTAATTCCTTCAATGGCATAATACTCTCTCCTTTTCCTTCCCAGTTTTAACTTCTTGAATACATATTGACTCTACTACAGTAAAAGTAAACTCATAGGGCCTCAAACACATGCTGAAGACTCTTGGACAAAAGCGGGAAGTCATAGCAGATAACTTTCTCCTCAGACAAAGAACTCCAGGAAGAAAGAAAGAGAAGGGAGACTCCAAAAAGAGGTTTCTTCTCTTTTGGAAACAAGATTGCCTGTGTGAATATCCATTACCTTCTCTGGCCATCATGCATGGGAGGAGCTCGCTTTAAACCTCTACAAAGCCATCTCATTGTCCGTCAAATCCCTCCTTTGCTGTGTTGTCTACAAAAAATGTTGATAATACCCTAGCTTGCTGATTCTTTTCTATATGGGTTCTTAAACCACTCATCACCATGGTATCCTAGCACATTCCAGCAGTGAGTAAAGCAATGTGACTAATATCTGTCACATGTTGTTTGTTTTCTCATCCTCTCCTTAGGGGGAGAAGTGTGTGAGTGGAGTGTCTTGTTCTGGTAGGTTTTAAGTATATACTGTATGCTTCTCTGTGCACATGTTAGAAAAAACAGGTTAAAGAAATGTGTCCTGTACTTGGAGTGGAAGGTAGAGAGGTTTGCGATGACCCTTAGCTCTTGGGAGAGTTCCTTCCATAGTCTTAGACGAACGCCCAAGAGAGCCTTGTCTCCCACATAGACAAGTGTTAACTTTTTTGTAGGCAGTTCCATTGTGCTGGAGCAGCAAAGTTGTTGACCACCATCTTCATCTAGAGCTTTAGGTGATCTTTTGGGTATCTTGGGCCCAGACTATTTAGTGACGAAAATATGGACCAAGACTTTGAACTTGATTTGATATTTTGTGGGAAACCATTGTAGAAAGTGGAGGGTGAGTAGAGTGTGTTTGTGAGGAGACATGCCACCCCATTGTTTCTTTGTTCCTTTGAACTTTGTGTGTCTGTTTGTATCCACATGTTCTCTTTTCCCTAGACTTAGACTGTAATCAGTTTGGGGCCAGGACTGTCTTTTTGTTCTGTCGCTGTACAACACCTAGCACAATAGGATCCTGGTCCATCACTGAAACACTTGAAATACAAATAAATAAATAGCTGGATAGTCCCCAGAACAAAGAATGAAAGTTGACTGTTACAGGACAAGCAATCACCTGCTGGTCTGTATTATGCTGACTGGTGTGTTGGGAGCAGGAATGCAAAGACAAGGCTGTGTGTACTGCCTGCACACTCACCACTCTAGGTTTCAGTACCTAAACGTAATGTAGCAGATGCACCAGCTTTGTGCTGGCCCTTGGCCAAAGGGTGAATTACACACACTCTCAGTGAAAGTGTTTTACCTACTTTTAACAACATTCACAGGACAAACTCCTCTTTCACAGATACAATGTTAGTCCTCAAACAGCCTGTAGGGAGCAAAAGGAGTTAAACTTCTGTACCACATTGACAGTCTGTATCCACCCACTCACAAAGAGATTATTGCTCCTGTGACACATGCAGTCCATTCTACACAGTGGCTAATTCCAGCTCCACAGACTTCTATTAAGTGTTTTATTTTGCCTGTCCTCGCATCATGGCATCATCTTGTCTACCGCTGATTTTTTCATTACCTTTCATTACCTCTCATTTCAGCTTGCCCTACATTCCAATGTCATTTTCTGAGACTTTCACTGATATCACTTTGAGGAATTACATGATTTGATAGCAGCAATGATGCATCCACTTACTAAACACAATTTTAAAAATTAAGAAAAAACTGAAAAGAAGCCACTATCAGATTTCATCACACAGCACAAAATAAGCATTTTAAATCCTAAAAAGTCCCCCTCTAATTCGACATTGTAATTTAAGCACTGTAAATTAAAGCAGAAGAGAGAGAAGAGGATGGAAATAGACAATTTGCTAAGTTAACCTTTTTAGTGCTGGGGAATTGTGCATGGTGGTTAAAGTAGTTTTCAAGATAATGGAATCTTTTGCACGTTGTAAATGGTGCAGAATCTTTCAGAATCATTTTCAGGTCTTAGTGAACCTGTCTCCTACTTTGAGTCATGATAGCCCATATTATTTTTATGGCAGTGGGCTGAAGAGTTCAAGGATATTTCTATTTTTTGCATATATTAGACTGCAAAGTCCAAACCTTCCACAGAAAACTTCTACGCTTCCAGAACGATTCATAACTATGCCAAGTTAATAATTTTTCTCCAAGTGTTTAGCACACATGCATACAGTGTGGATAACAACAACAGATGTTAAACTCTGCTGATACCACCGCCAATTAAGGTAGAAGTTGGCTATAGTTAACAGACATTTATTTGCAGTCTTTCCATTTGCTGCTGAAATAGTTTCAACTTTTCTGCACATTGCAAGACAAATGTTATAGTTGGGTTATTTAAAAGGACTCCATAATTGTATGACTATTCCCAAGATCTAGGCAGGAAAAAAGCAGACATTTCAGGTTTCTGGGCAGAAGTTGATTTCCTACAGGAGGTCAGAGGAGCTGCTTCCTGCTCATGATGTGCTTTAGGGATCTATTTCTGTGTCTTCTACTGAAGCTTCAGCTTATGGCCCAGCTGTTTGATTAGGTATGCCACATTCACTGTTTCTCTACCTTCTTTTCCAATGCATTGGAGATTTCTAATCAAAATGCCTTAGTGAATTTGATGTTGTCCCAGTTTTTCCCTTCCTAAAGGATGCTACCTTCTCAGTTAAAGTGCTGAGACTCATGACTAGTGCAAATTAAACTATACTTGGCTCTTTTCTGTGAAACCTTTTGGTGGGATTCACCAGATGGAATCAAGCTGAGCGTGGCAATGCCTATGTTTTAGATGCCCTGTCTCTCAGTGGAATTCACAACTCCAAGTTAGGCACTCAGGCTCCTTGTACAATACCTGGGGAGACTTGGCACCTAAAAAGAGAATTCACAGAAGGCACACTGCTAAGTAAACCAGTAGGAAATGCCATAGAAAGGGGTGTGACCTAATCCCCATTCCTCAAAGGGAGATAGCCATCTAATTCCAGACTGTGGGGAGGTACTTCCATGCACTTGAGTTTCATAGTACTGAACCCTCTCCTGAACATAGGTGTCTAAACCTGGTCAGCCCTTTTTCAAGAAAAAAAATAGAGGGTGTCTCCTCCTCACCCCAGCTTTTAATATCCAATGGTTTGAGCACTCACTCAGGATGAGATCCCCATTCTGTCTATGAAGATCAGGGACCTGAACCCAGCTCTCGCACCGAGTGCCATAGCCACTGGGCTATTTGGTTTTCTGGTGTGGAGTGCTCTCTCCTCTTGAAGTTAGTCCACTGTCTGTAAATTACTTAGTGATTAGTGTATCAGAGAAACTTCAGAACCCAGTGGTTAAGGCAGTGTTTTTCAAACTGGGGTCACCACTTGTATAGGGAAAGCTCCAGCAGGCCAAGCTCGTTTGTTTACCTGCCCCGTCTTCTGATCCAGTTGATTGTGGCTCCCAGTGGCCGCAGTTTGCCACTGCAGGCCAATGGGAGCTGCTGGAAGCAGTGGCCAGTACGTCCCTTGGCCCGCGCCGCTTCCAGCAGCTCACATTGGCCTAGAGCAGCGAACCGTGGCCAGTGGAAGCCGCGATTGGCCAGACCTGCAGATGGGTCAGGTAAACAAACCGGCCTAGCCCACCAGGGTTAAGGCCTTTGCTTTGTATGTGGGAGATCCATGTTTATGTCTCTCTTGCAATAAATATTTAAGCATTTTACACAAAATGCTTCAATGGGGAGATTGAGAAAGCCCCACTCAATACTTCAGTGATTAAAGACCCATCTTAGATGTGTCAGACCAGGGCTCAAGACCCTGCTCCACATCAAACAGAATCCCCCATGTTGGGTGCATGCTGTAATTATTGGGTTATTGGGTATAAGGTGAGGAATCACCACCTCTGGTGGCTATATTATGCGTCTGGCCCAATTCAGTTGATGACTCTAAGGTGGCCACTAAGCATGTTTATCAATCAGGTCCTGCCATCAAGATAGGTGCAGGATACCATTTTGTGACTCCACTGTGGCTAAGGCATGAGTTAGGTGCTGAGCTGCTCAGTGGTGTTCGGATTGAGACAGTTGTGAGCGGGCCCACCAGGGAAATTTAGGCATTTAGGGGATTTTACTAACAGAATATTAGTTCCTAGGGAATATAAGTGGCTACAGGCTTAAGCAGCAACTGAGTGAAATCTAATCTTGGATTTACATGCCTAAAGTGGCACCTGAACCTCACCCTGTGTTGCTATAGGTAGCAGTTACAAACATACAATTCTCTAACTGGCTGTTGAAACTAAAACCAATTCAGCTGATGCCAGTGTTGCTTGATCCCAAGTAGCATTGTGCTAAAGCCCAAAAATACATAGATCAGATCACATCCTCAAAACACCAAAAGTTTGCACTCTAATTATTTATAGAATATTTGTGCCCTCTGATAATTCAAGGAAGCTCAAATATAGCTGCACATATATTGGCTTCTGGTAGCTTCTTGGTGCCATCAGGTCAATGAGAGACATTGTCTTCCCTTAAAGTGGAATAACCCCAATGGAGTTTAATCTCACTAGTTTTTCAGCACAGTATTGCCAACCTCAACCATTCAAAAAGCATGGGTCAGGTCCCCCCAAAAGGAAAAAAAAAATTTACAAGACTGGCTTAAAAATCATGAGATAAAAGAAAAATCTTTTTTTTTATATTTGTCTTTTGATGTTGAACCTTTAGGGTGCACTGAGATCACATATTAAAACTTTCTTCCTCAGCAATCATGAGGCCTAGATGCTGATTTTTTTAAAAACAAAATCTCAGAGTTTCATGTAAGTCCATGACACTAGTAGCAGGCCCTTTTTTTGGGGGGTGGGAAACCCACAATAAGACACATGATAAAAATCACAAGTGTTGGCAACACTGATATGTACAAGTTATTTAAGCGTTGTCTGGTACAATCCATCTCAGAAATGAAACAAAAGCTCACTGAATTCCATAAAAAAATTTACAGAAGTCCAACACAGCACTGCACAGTTACTGCATGTGAAACCAAATTAGGCAATCAACAAAAACTAGAGAAATAACATCATAATTGAATGTTTATTCTCCTGCAGATATGCCTCCAATTCCACAAGGGGGCTTCTGATTTAAAAACTTCTGGTATGGATGAGACAAGATGGTCCATTATACTGTTATTATACACACACACACACACACACACACACCTGTAAATAATGCTAAACCAAGCTGTATTGTATTTTTTTCACAGCTGGAATACTAGTTTTTATTACAGTTCAACTGGCATTGCAAATTAAAATTCATTTCTGTTTGTTAAACTGCTACTTAAAATGGCTTCCACCAACTGTTACAGTTGGATATTGTGTTGTCATTTATACATTTAATGGGAACAGTTCAATAGCACAAGTATTTACAAACAAGTGCAGAGAAAGTATTTTTAATTGTGTTTCAATAGCTAATTTCTGACTTAGGTTCCCAAGTTTTGGTCAATGTTTGCTTAATTCTTCATTAGGGATGAACCAGCTGTCTACTGAATTAATGCAACTAGATTTATTTTTAGGTGCATCTCACAGGGCCTGATCATAGGAGAAGTTTTGCAATTTTAATGGACATCAGTTAAAGCGCTCTGCCATGCTGGTTAGCCAATACCCAACAAGTTGTTTGGTGAAGTTTCTTTTAGCAACCATCAGTGAAAAACAATTCAAATACACAAATGCACCCTTGAATGAGTTAGGAATCAGGAATGAGATTTTCCAGAGCATTTAAGCAACATAGGAGCTTAACTTCTAAATTCAGATGAGATATTCATAACTTTCTAATGGACTGCGGACCTTACAGGGCAGATTTTATAGGCATTTAGGTGCCTTAAAATGGAGATAAATACCTAGTGGTATTTTCAAAAGTCCTTAGGTGACTACTCCCATTGATATCAATGGGAGATAAACACTACCTAGGTGCTTTTGATAATCTGTCAGGCATCTAAATATCTTTAAAAATCTTGCCCTAACTGTCTTCGGTGTCTGAAAATCCCAACCTGAATTATCAGAGTACATCCCACATTAAATTTGTCTTCAGCTTGGGAGATCCTGGTCTAAAATATTCTTGATTTTTAGGGGTTTTTCTACCCCATTTGTACATGGAATTGGGACTACATTATAATCTTAGCACTTTCATGGTGGTTGAGTTACAATACAGACTGGCAAAGACATTTTATTGGGAGCTGCTGAATGTTCAACACTTTTGAAAAATCAGCCCAATTCTTTAGGCACTTAAAAATGTATTTAGTGTAGGATTTTCAAAAGCATCTGTAGGAAGTTAGTGTCCAACTGACTTTACATTTCAATGAGAACCAGGCATCTAAATCAGTTAGTCACTTTTGAAAATATTTACTCTGGGTGACAAACAACCCTTCATGCCTTTGAAAATTTGGGACTTAGATTTTTCCCTCCCCATCCATCCACCTTTAAAAAAATTGTTGTATTTAAAGCATTTGTTGTTTTTTTTTTCCATTGGAAACCATAATAAGAGGCTAATCATGCCAGGTGCTGAGTGCAGCCAACAATTATTGAAACCAGAGTTCACAGCCTTCCTCAACTGCTTGCTATCAGATCTCCCTTGCAGGTATAATATATAGTGTAAGTTTAACCTATTTTCTAGTTAGTATTTCATACACTAACTTCAAATTATACATATCTAAGTACCTTGTAAATGTTCCAGATTAATAAAATGGATGTAAAAGACTCAGACTTTCTTCTTCAGGAACAGAGTATTACATTAGCTATTTTTATTATTTTTATTTTTATATATTTTACTTCTCTTCCTCTCTCTCAAGCTTTCTGCCAAAAAAGTTTAATGTACAAAACTCATTTCCCCCTTATCTCACAGTGAAGTACATTTTACCTATTGTTTTTTTCCCTTTAACTACTTTGTAAATATCATGCACCTAGGCAACAACAACGAGGCAGTTGGAAGTACCAGTTCAAACTTTTGTCAACATATTTTCATTACAGTACTTACTAAGCGTATGTATTTATTTTTTGTTTTACTGGAAAAAAAATTGTTGATACAAAGCCATATATTTCCTCATAGCATCATGAGATCTTCTCATTTTCAGAAAGTAATGGTAATGATTTTTTTCCACTGTCAATATATTGTACATCAGTAGGCAAATACCTTTCCATCCATCATATTTCCCAAAATCAAATAAGCATCAGTTTCACTGCATACCAGCTGGGAAATAGTGCATTTCCCCCTTGCCAGTGAATTTTTTCCCACCTGAAATAAAGGATGCTGCAGAATTGGCTGAAACTTTTTAAACTTCATAATATTGGCTTTTATGATAATCCTGTCATTTTTAAAATAAAATAAGACCATAAACAGTTCTGTAGTTGGGGCAGAAGAAAATTACTGCTCCAATGGAATATAATCAGCTTAGCTTTAGCCCTACGTGATTTTTTTTATATGATTATCCTCTGGGTATATTAGATAAATATCTACAAGTATGTCCTTTGAAATGTCTCTTCTAATCTTACTGTGAATTCCTAACAGGATTTCCTAGCTCTTTTCATTCTTTTTGGAGGTAAAGAGCAGAGGTAGGGGAGGGGACACAAAAATAATGTTTCAGTAAATCGGTCTCCAATCTAGTTTGCTTTTTTCAGAACATGCACATTGTTCTGACTTGTTACAAATGCCATTATCAAAATTTCCCTTTGGTTAAAAGTGGTACTCAGCTTAAAAATATAGGTATCCATTGAGCAGAATGTCCCTCAAGCTCAAACTAGAATTCAAAGGGTTCACTTACCCTTGATCCTCCCTCACAAAATAGATCACACATATCATATAGGTATAATTACACATGACAACTAAGATTTCCAAAGGTGAATTTTGGATGCCCAAAATCACATGCTTTAAAGGGGTCTGTCCAGCCACCCTCTAAAAATCAGGCTTCTTTAAGGAATCTCAGATTGGGCACCCATCATTTCAGGCACCTCAAATTACTAGTGAGCTTGGAACATGTTGACTCTGTGCTTGGTTTCCAGAGACCTATGTATTTTTCAGTTCTGCAGAACACATAAAGTGTGTTGTGGTATCCATATCCAGCCGTTATCCATTCCTGGCAATAAATCTGTGCTCCAGAATTATAACATATTTTTTTTATAAAAGGAAATATGTTTCTAATCAGCTGGATTGTGAAAAGACCCTTGAAAACATGAGCAGAGTTTAAAAGACTGCAATGTTTTCTTCCCAAGGTAGCAAATGATTTGAAACAATGGCTCAGAGATGTATGAACTAGCCCATTTGTCTCTTAACTCTGAAACATAAAGATGACAATTTCAAAATCAACTATGCTGATTCCCTGCACAAAAAGATTATTTTAGCTGAAAGATCCAGCTTCTGTGTCTAGCCCACCTCCCAAATGGCCTATATCCAGCTACCTAAAATTCCGTATGATTAAAACTTACACATTTTCAAAAAAAGAGAGACAGACATGCTTTATATTAAGTTTTCTTTATAAACAGTTTGGAAGGGGTTATATAAACAACTAAACAATTATAAGTATGTTATAGACATGAGCAGCATGCGTTATAGATGGTTATATATTTGGATGATTTTAAAAGATATCCTCTTGTTCAAAAGGAATTATTTTGGAGAAGTTCTGTAGCCTGTGTTATACAAGACGTCAGACTATATAATGACCAAAACAATCCCTTCTGGTGTTGGAATCTATATGTGCATGAGAAGAAAGTGTTATATCTTCTTATAAACAACTTACTAACCGGCTGCACTCTATAACGATTAATCTTTGACAATTGATTTGACGTTTCTGCATGTGCCCTAGAACTTGACAGTACAGCAGTCAGCCATTTTGTATGCTCAGCCACTGCTGGTTGAACCCTAACATTACATAGTTAGGAATAATTTTAGGCTTTGGTAAGACAAGCTTAGACAGCTAGTTATTTGCTAATTAGAATGGGAGGATGGATAAAAAGTTATGGAAAAGAACGAGTGAATAGTGACCTTGCTTTTAGGTGCTCCTGACATATTGCTTTTATGATTAGAAATATTAGAAATGTTTTGAAATAATGAGTGTTTTGTTAAAATTAGGAGAATTCATAGCCCAGTAGAGGTTATTATGTTGATCCACTAGGAGTCACTGTAGGATACGTGTTTTGTTAGCCTTAGCTATAAAAATACGTAAAAATAAATACCTTGGAGCAGACCGAGGGAACTTTTCTTTCGGAAAGGAACTAACATCTAAACTCCTCATCAGCTGAATGGAAAGAGGGCCCTTGGAAGTCCAGCTGGTGATTACTCAAAACAATCTCAGAAACTATATCTGGGATCTTTTAACCTATTGCTTATATCTGTGTGTGCTTAAATCTAATTGTAGTTTTAAATAAAAGCATATTTGCTTGTATTAACCACTTATCAAATATTTAACAGTGTTCCCATCAATTTATTCCTGACACCACCTGAAGTGAAACACTGAAGTTATCACTCTTTTGGATTCTAAAACCCCAGGTAATACAACATTTGTTAACCCCTTGCGTTAAACTAAACTGGAACATAATCAAGTATGACCTGGTGCATAGGGGAGTATGGAGGCAAGCAGCTCCGGAATGAAAATTCCCTTCTGGCAATGCACCACCACCAATATAGTTTAACATTTAACTAACTCAAAACAAAGTGTGTCATGTGAGCTAAATAAACTAAAATGAATCACTTCCGGTTTTGAGAATGCTGAACTGTTTCTTTTGGACCAAAAATGTCAAAAAAACAAAACTATGACATTTCTATATTTGGGTGTGGGGGGAGAGGGGGGAGGGAGGGGGTGTGGAATAATCCATTCCACAGCAAAAAAAAGAAATCCCAGAGGATGAGCACTACTAAATCTTCATTTACAGATAGGGAGCTGCTTTTTTTCTTCTACATTGCTATTTTTACTGTTTTCTGTTCATCACACAAAAACTAGCCTTGCAATTGGAAAGACAGGGAAAGATGTATAAAGAGATAACCCATATTGTTGAATAACTATTTCATTTTTCATGAAGGCTCTGCGAACAGGGGCTGCTAACAGGGAGTTTCGCAAGGGGGTTCTCCAGGTGAAGGAGAAGCAAATACAGAATCTGTAGGGTAAGTGACTGTCTGTAGTGTGTGTTTGTTTGTGTTTGGGGGTTACTTGCTGTGTGCTGAACTTGCATTTGTCAGTCTGTTTGTTTGTTTGTTTGTTTCAAGGACCGTATGCTGTGGCTGACAGTTGAAGGCTGTGAGCTTCAAAGGAAGGTTTGAAAGCTAGAAGCCTCTGGTAATTGGCTGAGCCTTAAACAGTGGGCAGGGCATTCACTCAGGCCAAGGCTTATAAAGCCGCGCATAAGTGACCAGGGGCTGCTAACAGGGAGTTTCGCAAGGGAGTTTGGCAGGGGAGTGGGAAGAGAGCGGGGGTCCCTTGTTTGTTCTATCTGTGCCCCTTTAGTCCCATTAAAACCTATAAACCAAACTACATTCAAAACCTCTTTCTTTAAACCACCCTTTCATTAACTAGGAGACAATACAGGCAGAAGCCCAGCAGCAGAGTGGGGGCTATCCAGTTTATTGCACTGCGTGTAGCATGTATGATTACCTGTCCTGTGGGCGGGTGGCGTATGTGTGCAGTTGGTGCAAGGAGCTCCTGGCCCTCAGAGACCACGTACGGACTTTGGAGGCCAGGGTGGTGGAACTGGAGGAGCTAGAGAGGCAGACAGGTATGTTGATGAGGCTTTCTGAGATACTGTAGAATTGTCCCACCTCTGGTTAGACAGCCCCTGTGCTGTTGAGGAGGAAGAAAGGCCCAAGGAAGCAAAGTAGTCAATGGGAGCAGAGGGAAACCTTCCCATATTTGGGACCCTCCTTCCAGATGGTGCTGGGGTTGCCTCTTGCACTGAGGTTACCTCTCCAGGGGAGGGAACTCCAGTTTCTAGGAAAAGGCAGGTGTTAGTAATGGGAGGTTCGATCAAAAGAAACATAGATAGCTGAGTTTGTGATGACCGGGAGAACTGTATGGTGACTTGCCTGCCTGGTGCGAAGTTTGATGATCTCTTGAGGCATCTAGACAGACTTATGTGTAGTGCTGGGGAGGAGCCGTGGTCGTGGTACATGTAGGTACCAATGACATAGGGAAGGGTAGGAGAGATGTCCTGGAAGCCAAATTTAGGCTGTTAGGGAAGAGACTGAAATCCAGGACCTCTATGGTGGCTATCACAGCTTCCTACTCAGATTTGAACCTTAGCGTTCATAAACTGAGAAGCTAGCATGAACCCTCTAAGCTTTTACCAGCTTAGATCTGGGGATTCGGTTGGCTTTTGTGCCACCCGCGCAATGAATGTCCCAGTTTGCTCTACGCCTGGCTCCCCAACACTGGCCCCTGTGGGAGCTCCCAAGACTCGAGGCTTCGTATTCTATCACAAAGGGAAATTAAAGCATTTCCACCCCCCCCGCCTCTCCCCACCAGAATTTCCTTCTGGGCTAATCCGGGAGAGGTGACTGATGCAACTCTGTGAAGCACAAAACCTAAGCAATATGCCTTCTTGCTTCTTTTCCACAATGATGGAGTCAAACCCAAAGACTAGAAGTATACAGAATTAAGATGTGACTTCTTCTGCTCTCCCCCGCATCTTTTCTCACCTCTGAACTACTAGTGAAGTTAACATGAGTATATGTCATCTGCTCCTCTGCCTTTTGTTTTGTTTTCTGTTTCTTGCGCTCGCAACCAATTCCTGGTGCGTGCACTATGTAAAAAGATATGTCAACAGGGCCACAGAGAGCAAAACAAGAAAACAAAAGAAAGTAAAGAATATTATCATATACATTGCCTGTATACCGTTACGAATGTGTAGATTACAAGCTCCGTATATGTGAAAGAGTTGAATAAAGCAGAGAAAGTAGAAACAGCCTGATCCGTGCAATACAATGAGCGGCTTATTTAGCGACTCTAGACTCAAATGACACGATGAAAGACCCACACACCAGATACACAGAGCAATTCACAGCAAAAACAATTAAAAGAACTATATCAGTGTGCTACCTTTGATCTACGAATGGGAAACATGAAGTATTGAAAATTTCAGTTTGCGATATATGATGATCCTCTCAGGGACGAAGTGTAGCACATGAACAGTGACAAACACCATAGTGACTCAAAACAACCCACCAAATTCCCCCCCTGACGCGTTGTGAGAATCCGGTGTTCCGTGGATTGGTCTCTTTGTTCATGTGTTCTGGTTCTCTTTCGGTTATTACGACTAAGGTGATAAGAAACGATAACCCGACTATCTGTGTATGCCCCGTATGCAAGTTCTAGAAATGCCTCAGTTGCGAACACGCAAGTGCCGGTAGTTTCAGGCATGGACTGCATGAACCTCGAATGCCATGAGTATAGACGATGGGTGAACGGGAGGTGGGTGGGGATACGTTAGGCTGTACTGTGAGAAATCTTGGGGATGGTCGGGCTGTTGTAGCATACCTAGGATTAATGATGGTGCCATACTAAACTCAAGTGGAACCAGAGATGCTGTGGCCTTTAAACATGTAATAATTTTTTTATGTTGAGCACTTTGAAAAGAACAGGGGAATTTGGGGAAACCGGATCTGGTGGGCGCAGAGGAGCATTTGTTGTGGATGTAATATTGATCTCTCTGAGGCAGGAATGAGTCGATTTGAGAGATAATCGCTCATTCATATACGGGCGTCAAGGGGATGAGCATTTATGTTCGCTTGTATCTGTGATCGGTTAAGAGGAGAATGGGGTAGTAGGTGTGGTGATGTTAATTGTCAGAATGGAGAAACGCAGCACAGAAAAAAGAATACGTGCACAGCCAGAAAGGCAGATACAAGAGATATGCTGGGACATAGTAGGTAAAGGGCTGGACATAATGAGAAGATGCAGAGTGCTAAGAATAAAAGAGGGGGAATCTATGAGCGGGAGAAAGGATGGGAGATGACATTATAAGGAATTACAGAATACCGGATGGAATCTGTAGTGAGCCTGAGGGTCAATGGGACACTGTCAATTCAGTCCCAGGACACAATGAAGGAAGGACAGAATCATGGGCATGTCAGGGCCGGTGAGGGGTGAGGTCACTATTATTGGAATAGAAAAAATGGAGATTCAGAAGAAGGAAAAATCTCAAGCGAAGCCGACAGCCTGTGAGATCTCCGAGGGAAGGAAATTGCCATGCCTAATATAAAAAGTTATATACAGGATGGAGATCAGATCGCCTCTTACACGTGGACTAGCTATCACGTAGAGAGCTGTAGGGATGAAATGCTTAAGCGGTTGAAAAGAGGAGATGTTCTATCAAATAAGAACCTGCAGAATCTGCTGGATGTTTTCAAATTACTTCCCTATAGACTGGGAACAGTGCGAGCTTTTTCAGTGAATCGATATTGTGCTGAGATAAGAGGAGTGTTTTTCTGTTAGGATCTTTGGTTTTTTTATATATGGCTATGGCTCAAGGAGGTTAGTGCTTGTTAGAACCCATATATTGGCGGGGTGTGAGTGATGTAACCGAGAGTGAATCTGTATTGTTGCGAGCTCAGCGAGGGCGGTGGCAGGAGGGGTTAATGGTATATGCGATTGAGCCGGGGGCGTGGCCGAATAGGGGGTACCAAGGATGTAGAGTAGAAACAAGCAGGTCGTAGCACCTGGGGGGGAACGAATCAGCTATACAGCCCGCACATCGGTTGTCGGCAGTTAGGGTCAAAGATGCTTGAACTAGAGCGGTTAGTGCGAAAGAGAGTAGGGGCGGGGGTATTGAGAGCCGTGCAATATGAAATATGGTAGCATTTGAGCAAATGTTATAACCGGTCAAACGCCCTGAGGCATCTTGTTGGTAAAGCCACGACATCACGTAAGACCCTGTGGATCTAGACCTCAAGGGAGACGCTCCAAATTAAGAAACAGAAAGGAACGAAAAAGACCCCCCGTGCGAACAACCATGCATGAAGAAGCATGGAGTAGATATAAAAAGACTGCCGTTAACGAAGGGAAGTTCAACGTGGAGGCAGAGGAGAAAGACGAGAGAACACTGCCACTGAAGGCAGCGAGTTAAAAGAAAAAGACAAAGAGAGGTGAATAAGGATTAGTCGAAAAATTCCAAACAACAAATGTTGTGGTTTAGGAGTGCCGCAGAAGCAGGGAAACACTGGTTGTGTTTCGGTGGGTAGACTGGGTGGGCGCCGTGTCCTGGGCACTATGAGAAGTACAGATAAGAGGCTTAATTAGAACCTGAGAGTGAAGCTCTAGTGGGGAGAATTTAAGGAATGGTCGTCGGATGTCTCAAACGTAAGGTTAAGTGAGATTCAACCCTGAGCTTGTCGGTCTGGAAGTTGACAACGCTGGAGAACGCGCACTAAGAGTGAAGGGCACGTAGACGGTTGGGGTAATTAAGGAGAACTCAACATGTATAACACGACCAGCCGGTGGAAGTGAAAATCTCTTGCCCCCGCCGCCCCTTTTTTTATTTTTTGTGGGTCTGGTGTGTGTGGATGGCCAATCATCCACCAGTAATTGAAAGGACTCAAAGAAGGCGCGACGGAATATGTGGGAATCCGGCCGTCAAACTATGCGTCGACACCTGTTTTTGTTGTGTTTCGAGTTGTCATCATATGATCTGAAATTCGTGTCTACCCAAGAGAGGCAATGAAAGAAGGGTGTGGGCGATCTGATTTGAGCCGCAATACATGACCTCGGTAAGGCTAAATGCAGGTACCTTGTGCGTGTACTGCTATGCGTTGTGTGTTTTGGTGTTGGAGGCAAACGGAAGGTGGCAAAACAAAGTTAAATTAAGTAATGATTTATTATGAATTAATCAAACTTGGACAAGACGGAACCATGGGTGCTGTAAAGGGAATAGCTGCGTACCGAAACAGATAGAGTGCGGTGAAGGGGTCAACAACATTGGGAGGCGGTCAACAAACATGGAACAAGGGATCCAGGAAGAGGACAGAGTGCCAGAAAGCCTTTCTTGCAAGTCCCACAAAGGCCGGCATATAATAGGTATGTCGTCATGTGGATACCTAAAGGTGAAATGCCGGAGGGAGGAGAGAGAAATGTACTGTGACAATGGTATGCTGAATGAATAATGAGTCATTATATGTTCTCCACGAAGGAACGAGGGATGAACGATGTGTGGTCCCCAAGGCCAGGTTTCAGGACCGACCTTAGCAAGGAGGCATAAAGGAGTCCGGAGAAGGGAAGGTACAGAGGGGCGCAAAGGGTGGGGCGCCGAGATGACGTACTGAAACGACTCAATGGATTAGTGAAGAACAAAAGCAGAGGGGTGAAGAAGCTGGCAACAGAGTTCAGCGCACGAAAACGAATCGGAGTGGTGTCAACCGAGAAGCTGGCCACGTGAATAAGGGTGAAGTGGAAAATAGGATAAGTTAATGTCACATTGGGACAAAAATAACTCGAACTAACAACAATTATGATGGCGTAAGTAATGCGACTATTACGGAAGCAGGAAAAGAAGCTTTGGGTATGGTCATCGTGATACGTGCCTTGAAGTATGTGTTCGTTCCAGCGGTCTAGTGTGAGAGCATTTCTAAGATAAAGCCCAACATGATGAATGAAGCAAAAAGTAAAAGGGACAAGCGTGAAAATATCGAGAAGTTAGTATTTATTGCCCTATTATACGTAAAGCCATGGACGCCCAATCTCAAACGGCGACATAGATGGTTTCGCCGCACCGCAAACTACTGATAGCAGCACTAGAAGCAGAATAAGGGCATATTAATGAATGGGCGGTGGAGAGGTCCGAGTAAGAGATGATAAATGCGGCGATGACGGCACTGCGTGGAAAAGAGGAGACAATGGGGTGATATTTGAAGAGTAGTTGTAATAATGCGAAGTTGTGTTGTAAGGAGTTATAATGGTGTTTAAGAAAAGTAGTTACCCTACCTCTCAGATATGACAGAACCGCACCGGAAAAAGAAAGTATACTGCGTCTATCGTCAGGTGAGATTAGCGACGAGAATTAAGAGTGAGGAGATGTTCTGGCCTCATTCGCCGACGGTCTCATCAGTCAACTTGTGGAACTCCTTACCTGAGGAGGTTGTGAAGGCTAGAACTATGGCAGTGTTTAAAAGAGAACTGGATAAATTCATGATGGTTAAGTCCATAAATGGCTATTAGCCAGGGTGAGTAAAGAATGGTGTCCCTAGCCTCTGTTCGTCAGAGGATGGAGATGGATGGCAGGAGATAGATCACTTGATCATTCCCTGTTAGGTTCACTCCCTCTGGGGCACCTGTCATTGGCCACTGTCGGTAGACAGATACTGGGCTAGATGGACCTTTGGTCTGACCTGGTATGGCCGTTCTTATGTTCTTATTAAGGCTGGCAGTGTGTAAATCTGTGCTGCAGACAGGTTCAGAAAGCTACAGAAGATCCCAAAGGAGTAGTTTATATTACTTTGCAAGAGAAATTGAAAGTATACTACCTGAATAAACAGAATAGAAGGATATATAGATGCAGATCAGTTTCTTTTAATTTTGGGGGCACTTTTAAGAGGTGGCAAATGCATCGTAAGGATAAGTTAAATGTGTTTTGAGGGACTAGATAATTTGTGGAGAAAACAAACATATCTTGGAGATATTTGTTGATGCCTTTTGAGTTTTCCTCCTGGTAGTGTTTGCACAAGGCAGTGCTATGTTCAAGTACAGCTTTGTAATTCCAGTGACAAAAAATGCCCAACGAGTTATGGAGAAGAGTAGAGATAGAACATTTGATTGCACTTCAGACAGAGGAGGGAAGGGAGATTAAGGACGGAGACATTAAGTCTAATAAAAATGAGAAAGAGGAGAAGGGGGAGAATAGTGATTTTAAACAGGAGTCGGCAACCTTTGGCACACTGGTCACCAGGGTAAGCACCCTGGAGGGCCAAGCCGGTTTGTTTACCTGCTGCGTCCACAGGTTTGGCCGATCGCAGCTCCCACTGGCTGTAGTTCACCTACCCAGGCCAATGGGGGCTGCGGGAAGCAGCACAGGCCAAGGGATGTGCTGGCTGACACTTCCCGCTGCCCCCATTGGCCTGAAACAATGAACCGTGGCCAGTGGGAGCCACGATCGACTGAACCTGTGGACACGGCAGGTAAACAAACTGGCCCAGCCTTCCAGGGTGCTTACCCTGACAAGCTGCGTGCCAAAGGTTGCCGACCCATTTTAAAATAATGTGATCTGGGAAGAACAACCTTTTATTGAGAAGGAGCCTGCAGCAAGCACTGGCATGTTGCCAAGAAACAAAGAGATTGGAAGGCACATTCCAGCATTTAGAAAACGCAGTCTCACTTTTCCAGCGAGGCTACTTATCTGGACCCTCACTGATAGGACGCATGGTAATATTTCTTAAATCAAGGCATCAAGTACTTGCAAACCACATATACCATTTGGTATTCATGCATCAGCCAGAGTTAGAAGATTGGATGTAATTTCAGAAGTGTCTTTTAAAAAGAAAACACGTGAACCTAATGCAAAGGATGAGGAAAGAAATTAGAACTAGGGTTATTCAAGAAGATGAGGCCAGTCACAAGAAGGTATTTTAAAGTTACACAAAATTTACACATAGTCTCTCAAATTTACTAGCTCCTCTGAGTGTGAAAACTGCAAACCAAGAGGTACTATCAAATATGATGGCAATAAAAACAAACATCGTACCCAGCAGAACAATCTTGGAATAAGAAAACTTCAGGATTTAGCTATGGGATAATGCATAAATCTAATGATTCACTGGATCTTAGCCCCAAAGCAAAGGATTCTACCCCTCAATCTACAGCATTAACTCCTTTTAACCTCTGCTGGTGACCCTTCAGAATGATTAAACATACTTATGTCTAAAAAGATTCTTGATGTCTGTTGCCCTCAAAAAGTTCTTCAAATGAATATTTCACAGATCCCGTGGTTAACATAAGTGCATCATCTAAGACCTCTAAAGACAGAGCCATGTGATCTGCATATATCAAATGCTAGATCAAATGTCATTTATAGCAAATGATGGAACAATCGCATGCACAAGAACATGATGGTCAATGAATATGAGTCTTAGATATTCTAGGCATCAACTCCAACTAGAAGTCTGGGGAATAAATTAATGTCTTTTGAATGCAATTTGTTGATAGAGTTACTTTATAATAGTAATAAGACACTCCAGGGACCTGCTTACTATCACTAAGCCTAGGAAAGTTCAAATCAGTTCATCTTTGAACTTGTACTTCACACAAATTACCCTATATGTGGTAACATTAGACAGCATTGTCACACCTTGTCATGTCCTATTGTTTAACTGGAGATGTCATCAACTACGTTTGGCCTTGCAAAGCTCTTCAAATGCAAGTTTAAATCAGGAAGGTTGCAATACTATACATTACAGTTTCTGAAATATACGACTCTCCAGCTGACCTTCAGGAAATGCAGCATCAGTTGGAAGTATGCCCTACCTGCAGGTCCATGATTCAGAATTTAATTACATTAGAGAAGGATAAGATCAGAAAAGCTGATGCTGTTGTTATTCCACCCACTGCAAGCTGATTGCCAGGTTAGTTATCAACTTCCATTCAGCTGAACTGGTCACTCTGGATGTTTGTGGTGTCAGTGCTAATATGAGGCTTATGATGGCTACTTTTTCTGTGGTGGGCTCTCCAGGGAAAAGAGAAGATGAAACAAAAGAAGACATGCAGCCAATTATTAGGACATCAATTTTAAATTGCCTGCAGACTCCAGAATCAGTGAAATATCTGAAAGATAAAACTGCTTGATTTATGCTTCAAGACCAGAATTGTCCCTGTGCTTCCTTGCAATACAATTATGTCTAATTGCAGGAGGAAACTGTAAACCATATGCAGAATGTGTCACTGATTGTGTCCACCAATCAAAGGAGGTAAAACTCTCAAGAAAGCCAGGCTTACTGGAAACTCTTTGGTTTTTACATTAGGCTGGGAAGCCTATGATTTATTATGAATTGAAGAAAGGAACAAAAGTTTTCCCTGCTGGATAATACCTGTGTCATAAGCAAGTCCAACATCTTGCCGCCAATAGTGACTAATACTTTATACTGAGTTCAGAAAATGGTGGAAAATGATTCCAAAATGGACCTAGACACTCGTGTAGCAATCTTCATAGGCAAAAGAAAATCCTTCCTGACTTATGTGTTGGTCCAGTTATGCCTTGAAAGAAGAAATTTAATATTCCCATTATTTCAGCCATTCTCTAACAGGATGTTATGTCAGCATTTGATTGCTGATGTTTGATATAGATAGAAATAACTAACACACACACACAAACACACACACACACACACAGAGCAGGAAGTGTAGTTTGCTGCAGTATCCTCACAGAGACATATTGAATAGAACAGTGTAGCAGAACATAGAAATTGCCTTACTTGGTCAAGGCAAAAGGTCCATCTAGGCCAGTGTCCCATCACTAGCACTGACCAGATGAATAGGAAGGTGTAAGAACCCCGTAAAAGACAAATGCAGTATAATCTGTCTTCCTCCCTCATATAAAATATCACCCTAAAGCATTTAAGCATATGCTTTACTATAAGCATTGAGTAGTCCTACAGAAATTATGTGCTCTGTTAGGTTGGGGCCATAAGGCCCAATGCTGCAGCCCTTACAATGACTAGCACTTACTTTCAGGAAGACTCTTATATGCACCTAGATCAACTTTGTGATTCCTTTTCAATATGAGACATATTACATCATTTTTTTAAATTATAATCTCATTGTGATAGGAATATAGATACCAGTTTGATACAATACATACCATGTAACACAGTTTTGCACTGGACAAAAGCAGTTTATGCCGAAAGCATGTTATAATCCACACACCACCTTCTATAGACCATCTTAACTAGCAAGTAATGAGCATGGCAAATGCCACATCTGCTTTTTCACTTTTTAACACATGAGGAACCATTTATTTTCACTGCCCTTTGATTTGGATATGCAATTAACTAAATCCTAGTGTGCCTCCATTGTTTCAATGCGTTCCTTCCAATTATGATTATCACACTTACAAGGAACCAAGGACTCTAAGCTGTTAGAAGATTATAGCATTTCTCCTGTCATTGCAGAAAATTGTAAATATGCTTGGAAATGAGATTCAGTGTTACAGGTTCATAGCCCATAAAGATGCCCGATTGTATTTAGATTATTATTTACCTATTGGAGACATTTTGAAAAACCTTTACAATTTTCAGTGTAGCGTAATTAAATGCGGTTTTAAAAGCACTCAACATTTTTTTCATTCATTAATACTTTACATTGTGAAGGTGCCAGTTGAGGCTTTATAGTTAAGATTGAGTTGAGGTTCTGCATTTAAATCATTAGAAAAATTCAAAGACAGTGCAAGGGAGGCCTGTAAAATGCATTATTGTGTAAAATTTTAATCCCTCTATGTATTTCTCTTACATTTTAAGAATCTACACATCAGCTATGTTGCATCCTGCTGTGATTATTGTATCTGAGATTAACAACATGATGAAAAGACTGGGATTTTCAAAAGGAATCATTGATTTTTTGGTGGGAGTTCGGCAACTACTTATTTCCCTTAAATCTTACTGAAGAATTCCAGGTTAAATCTTTTTTCCATAATAAGACTATTTCAGTAAAATTTGAGTGAAAAGAGAAAGAATTTACAGCATGCCCTGCTATAAAAAAAAACAGCAAATTCAGTAATATTGGCAAAATATATCATTAAGATGTGAAGTGTTTTATGTGCCATTTATGGGCCATATTGTACCATTGGCTGTATGAGCAAATAGCTCTGGTAGAAGCTGCATGAACTCATTAGAAGGAAGATTTTGTCATGAGTACAATGTAAGATATATTAAATTATTAATTTAAATTTGTAAGTTCCTGTATTGCTTCTAGGTCCAATCTTTCTGTCTTTGAAATGAATGGCAAAACTCCTACTTCAGTGGGCCCTCTGTGTATTAACAATAAACTTCAGACATCAGGGCTTTTGACCTTCATTTGTATTTAAAAAATAGGTAGGTATTATATGCTATGTAATTGGAAATTTCCTTTGAGACCTTCCCAACAAATGGATGCTTTATGGACCTTATCCAAAATCCACTGAAATAAATAGAAAGCTTCTCACTGATTTTGAACAGCTTTGGACTGGGCCATATATTAATTTTCAGCACAGTTTCAATGCTTTACATACGCTGGCCACATTCAAAGTGCCTCTGACTCATACATGGGAAAATAGGCAGCTATGTGAGGCAGAACTTTAGTATTCTGTGTAATTCAAATCAGTGAAGGTATCACCGCAGCTGGAGCTATTGAGGGAGCATTGGGATGTGGGGACATTGAGTGGCAGGACCTAGAGCAAAGATCACAGCCCACTTTTTTAGCACATATCTTGAGGTCCATACTGCATTTCATCAGCTAGGTTTCATCATACTTCTGGTATGAAGAATCTACCCTGGTGACTAGCCTTGTTTATTAATGAAGACATGAGTCTTTGTTATTATACTTTGGTCCGCCAAGTTTACCATGTGCAACCTTATTTGAGGGATGAATATTTGTTTACAAGACATTTCCAAAAGGCTCCACAGTAAAATTATACCACCATTGTACTAATCATTTTCAAGCAAAGACTACAGAGGGACTCAGGTATAATATGATAAATTAAGAGGACCATTTCAAAATACCATTTCTCCTATACAGAACTCCTTGCATAACTTTGGGCAGAAAGTATCCAACTCAGAGATCTAGCTAGGACTTTGAGAAAAGATGAACCTAATTCTTATTTAAATGTTTCTGGTAACACATGTTTTCTTTAACAAAATTTGAGGGGAAAAGTTGAAATAGTGTAACTTCACTAACTAAGAGGAAACTGTTAAAACTTGAGAGAAAGGTAAACTGGAAGTTCAATACATTCATGGCTTAATTTTCACCTGCAACCCCTACTGGTTTCCAGAGTGGTTATGGATGTTCAGTAACGCCTTAAAAAACAACAACTATCCTCTAACATAATGAGTTCCTGTTTCAGTGGTGGGTGGAGAACATCTTTAATTATAATACTCATATAGACCATATATAACTATTATTATTACTATTATTATGAATCCAAGTCAACAGCAGCTTTGTTTTTGCTTTTGGCTGTGATTCATTTGTGAAAGCCGACAGATTCTATACCCATCTTGAGATTTCTTACGGGAAGAGGTCTCCCATAAAAATAATGGACAGTGAAAAGGTTTTTAACATTGTACCAGCAGTGTTTTCTTAGTCTAGGATTAAGCTAGTATTAATGCACCACTATATGAAGAGACATCCATCAGGCATGCATGAATAGTCACAACACCAGGAAAGCCGCCAATGGAGTTAATCAAAACAATTTCAAAATAATGTCTCTGCAGCACAAAGACACATTCATTTTATTTAATCTGGTTAGGCTAGTATAAAATGTAGTATTATTGATTTTTATACCATTGCCCCAGCCTGTGTGTCTTTGTAGTATGTAAAAGAAAGACAGGTGGTGGAGTTTAATATTTTTACTTCTGGAGATACCAGTTCAAATGTGGCCTAGACCTTAGATTAAATAAATATGGTGGTCTCAGGCTAACACGTGTATATGTTTCACAACCACAAAACAAGTTGACACCATACAAGCTTTATGCTCAGCCCAGAACAGCTCCGCTCTGGAATAGCAGGGGTCCTGCACAGCAGAGCTCACTCTCATAACACTTCCATGGTGGCTGCGCCCAGCACATTCATCCCTTGACAGTGCTTCCACTTATTATGGACACTAAAATAAATGCCCAAAACAAATGACAGAGAGGGGAAAAAAGTCATCTCCCATCATTTGTGTGTTCTTTATTTTTTAAAGGCTTTTAACAATTAATTCGTTGGACATTTTATTGCTGTCTGGTGAACAATTTATCTTGTAGGGATACCTTAGGTGAAAGATGTTATGGTGCAAACAAACAATGGCATCTGTTCTTATGCTATAAATCTGGTTCCAGAACCTGATTCTAATCCTCACGGGTCTCGGATATCTCGAAAGTAACATATTTGTTTGTCTGTTTGGGAATAGAGGCCTTTCATTTGTACTGCCTGGAAAGTTTCTTCACATTTTTACTCAGGAAAAGTATTGCCATCTGTTTTTCGATTATTGTTATGAAAGCACTAGTCTGTGGTTCCATAGTTAAGGATGAGTTTCTCATATTTCACAACACACACACAATCATATGATAAAAGAATGATAACATTGCAGCATTAAGCACTCAAAAATTCAGAAAAAATGCAGTGTCAAAAAAATCCTTCCTCAGGAGATCACAACAGGAAATGAATGATAAGCAGCTGGCAACATCGCACCTGCTTTAAATCCCCTGCTCTTTTGTAGAGAAGATGACTGAGTTCACAAGGCAAGGAAGACTGTTAGGAATACTGCATGAAATAGATCGACATAGTAGTTCAGAGCACTAGTAAGTGAGCCTGCATTATATAAGTAATTGTGTTTTGAAAGGATATACTGTATGTATTGTCCTCTTAGTTTATGACTGTTATTTCCCTAGTGCTGTTTCACCATGAATGAAGAGCAAGATTGTCAGACAAGTTTTGATCCTCCTAGATAAAAATACACTGATGACTGTGATAATGGTAGAACTTTTGTACTGTAAAAATACCTTGACCATCAAGGATTTTAAAAAAAATCCTACTTTAGTCAATTGTGGCTTTGTAAAAAAAATGCTCATGACTTGTTGCAGCTCAAACATAAGGATGATTGTCCACTAGATGTTACGGCCAATCTAGCGACCCTTCTGGGAATTTGAGTACCCCATTTGAGGCCTGTCAAATAAAACGGTCATTTGCAATGTGAAATAAAGAAAACCAGTGGAAGAATTATGGCACAGACCTGTATGAGTTAAGGTAAATTGAGAGCAAAATCTCTTGAACAGTAGATCTAATCCTGTTCCCACTGCAGTCAATGAGCATTTTGCCATTGATTTTTTGCTTCAGTGGAAGTAATAAGGCCCAATCTCAGCTTCAAGTACTATCTTCCAGTGCATATTAAAGCATGAATTATTCAAAGATGCTACAATACCATAACTTTGATCATTTGGGGCTTGGCTAAATAATCCACATGCCTGATAATTCACACTCAAATACTGCAGCATCTCATCTGTTCTCAGCAGACATGCAATAGCAAGGAGCTAGAGTGAAGTTTCCTGTTACTGAGACTTAGTTTTTTCTATAAGAAAATAAAGGGTTCAGTCTTGGTCCCATTGAAGTTAATGGAAAAGCTCCCATTAATTTAAATAGGAGCAGCAAGCCCATAAGTTTTGTGAAATTCCTTTATAACTCTTCACAGTCTGCTTTGGACTATCTTGAGCGGTTTGGTATCATCTGCAAATTTTGACACCTCACTGTTTTCCCCCTTTCCCAGATCATTTATGAATATATTGAATAGGATTGGTCCCAGCACAGTCCCCTGGGGGACACCACTATTTACCTCTCTCCATTCTGAAACTGACTATTTATTCTTATCCTTTGTTTCTTATCTTTTAATGACTTACCAGTCCATGAGAGGACCTTCCCTCTTACCCATGACACTTACTTTATTTAACAGCCTTTGGTAAGAGACCTTGTCAAGGCTTTCTGAAAAGCTAAATACACTATATCCACAGGATCCCCTTTGTCCATCTGCTTTTGACCTCCTAAAAGAATTATAGTAGATTGATGAATCATGGATTCCCTTTACAAAGACCATGTTGACTCTTCCTCAACAAATTATGTTCATCTATGTGTCTGACGATTTTTTTCTTTACTATAGTTTCAACCAGTTTGCCCAGTACTGAAGTCAAGCTTACGGCTTGTAATTGCCAGGATCACCTCTACAGCTCTTTTTAAAATTACTGTCACATCAGCTATCCTGCAATTGCTTGGTACAAAAGCTGATTTAAATGATAGGTTACAAACTACAGTTAGTAGTTTTGCAATTTCACATTTGAGTTCCTTCAGAACTCTCCGGTGAATCCCCTCTGATCCTGGTGACTTATTACTGTTTAGTATATCAATTTGTTCCCAAACCTACTGTCATAACACCACAGTCTGGGACAGTTCTTCAGATTTGTCACCTAAAAAGAATGGCTCAGGTTTGGGATTCTTCCTCACATCTTCGGCCGTGAAGACCATTGCAAAGAATTCATTTAGTTTCTCCACAATGACCTTATCATCCTTGAGTGCTCCTTTAGCATCTCAATTGTCCAGTGGCCCCACTGATTGTTTAGCAGGCTTCCTGTTTGTATGTACTTAAATTTTTTTTTTGTTATTACTTTTTGAGTCTTTGGCTAGCTGTTCTTCAAATTCTTTTTGGTCTTCCTAATTATATTTTTACACTTCACTTGCCAGAGTTTATTCTCCTTTGTATTTTCCTCAGTAGGATTTAACTTCCAATTTTTAAAGGATACCTTTTTTGCCTCTTACTGTGTCTTTTACTTTGATGTTTAGCCACGGTGGCGGTGGCACTTTTTTTGTTCTCTTACTATGTTTTTTTTTCTTTATTTAGGGTATACATTTAAGTTGAGCCTCTATTATGGTGTCTTTAAAAAAATTCCATGCAGCTTCCAGGGATTTCATTTTTGGCACTGTTAATTTCTGTTAAACTAATTTCCTCATTTTTGTGTAGTCCCTCTTTCTGAAATTAAATGCTACTATGTTGGGCTGCTGTGATGTTTTCCCCACTATAGGCATGTTAAATTTAATTATGGGCATTATTACCAAACAGTTCAGCTATATTCATCTCTTGGACCAAATCCTGTGCTCCACTTAGGACTAAATAAAGAATTGTATCTCCTCTTGTGGGTTCCAGGACTAGCTGCTCCAGGAAGCAGTCATTTAAGGTGTCAAGAAACTTTATCTGTGCATCCCATCCTGAAGTGACATGTATCCAGTCAATTTGGGGATAGTTGAAATCCCCCATTATTATTGCAGTTTAATTCTTATAGCCTCTCTAATCTCCCTTTCTTTCACAGTTACTATCACCATCCTGGTCAGGTGGTCAGTAATATATCCCTACTTCTATATTCATTGGGGGGTGCCACTCTTCTAAGATATGGTATATCAGATGAACTCTGGGAGGCATTGTGCCTTTTTGCTTCTGGAGATCCTAGTAGGATGGAGCAGATTTGTTCCACCCTTTTACTAAGGGCTGAGCCTCTGTATACAGTCTGTCCCTGGCTGTGTGTGTTTGCTTATTTGCTTGTTCATGTGATTCTGTCATGGTCTGTAGTGAGTGTGCAAGTCACTGGTGAGAATTAGTGAAATAGATTGTGTGCACACTGTCTTGATACTTATTGTAGCTGCCTCAGTTTTAAAAATGTACTTTACATTTTGACACTTTTTTCCCCTGATACATGATTGAAATCTTCAGTGAGGAGCTCCTGGTTGAATGGGAGGAAATGTAGATGTTCCAAGACAAATGATTCCATCACAACTCCATTTTCATACTGCCTCTTGGTCACTCACCACACTTCTGTAATGGGATCCCATGTGCTTTACGCCTACAGAATCCAGGCACATTCCTTGGGGCCTGTAGGCACATGGTCAGGTTGAAGACTCTCTTTCTCACATCTCCACCTGAGACCTGGTGGTCCAACTGTCTAGCCCCTGGGATCAGTAAAGACCCTCTGACTCCACACACCTTAAAGACACCTTCTCGCAGAACTCCATCCACTTGGGTGTTCTGGGGCCACAGGTTAATCCTCCAAGAGCAAGTGATAGGAGTAGTACATATCATGCACAGGACTCTAAAACACCATTGCCCTTTACTTAAAGATTTTAAAAAAAAATTAGCAGAGAGTAGAGATCATGTTGGGGGAAAAAGAAAAAAGAAGCCTCTTGAACACAATGCCCATCATTCTAGCGCACCCTTCCCTTGGGAGTCCTAGAGAGACCACCTGAGTTCAGACAGGATACCCCAAAATCTCATCAGATACCTGCAGCAGCTTCCCTCTGACTGAGCTTGTGAAAACAGCTAAAGACCCCCAAATAAATCACTTCCTGCCCTTTTGTAACCTCCCAGTCCAGTGTCAGGTGACTTTTGGATTAGCATCTTCAGGTGATCCCAGACTCATAGCAGGTGACTTCATTGCTTAGCAATCTCTCTCCTGACAAACAAGTTCTCCTTGGTGGGAGCCAGTCTATTGTCGAGCACATTTGTATTTGAATAGATGACTGTCCCAATTTAACAAAACTCTATTATCAACACTGAATCAGTATCCTTCGGAATTTAAATGCAACATGGAGTTGAAAGAACACCAGAGATGACAAAATGGAGTTTACAGCTTGGTAAAGTTATAGACCCAGACTCAATAATATCACACAGAATAAAAAAGCTTTACACACAGATCTCTCAAATCATCATCATGCAACAGAAGTTAATGGACTCCTATAGCTTTCCTATCTTCACTAGGTTAAGATATTGTTGAAGATTTAGGAATGAAAAATATAGCTCCCCTCCTCTTCAAATGGCAGTGCCTCTTCATATTACCTAATGGGACTTTACATTAAGCATGAAGTGCTGAAGCAGTGTTAGACACAATCAGACCTTGTTAAACAGTGCTGAGCTCATCTGAAAGATTTTAGTGGCAGTCAGCTTTAAAACTGATATGCACTGCTGATAATGATCTAATATTTATACAGTGACTTTCATACAGAAAGATGCTTAAGTACTTTATAAGAGTTCACAATTTCTATAGAGGGAACATTTCACCAGTTAAAATGCAGCCTGATCTGGGGTGAATTGTGGCACACCATCATGGCTGATCTGTCTCACCATACATCATCATCTTGATAGCAACTGTGTCACAGAGTCACTTCTCAAAGAAATGACAGAAGTCTCTATATAAAGGAGAAAATTCTCTCTCCGTGGGATCCCATAGGGCATAATTTGACACACACACACACAATCAGCCAACCCACCCAATTTGGCTTCCATTAAAATGACTTATTACCTCAGAATTAGGAAATTGTTATATAACAATTTAAGGGCCAAAATTTAAAGAAAAAGCCTATTTGACTGTAAAATGAATTTCTTATTGCTGTGAATTTCTTTAACAATTAGGTATTACACAAGTAACTGGTGATATAGACATCTAACTGTCAATTTGTCCATACAAGTACCACATGTGAGCACACAGTTCTAGTAATTGCACACATAAACAAAGATGAGCAGCTGTGCACATATTTTGCAAGCAAAAGTGGACTCCTCTTTCTAATATTATTTGGCCTCCAATTATCTCCGTATTAGGCTTTAATGTACGTTCAGAAATACATATATTTGCAAGAAACACACAACCATTTTGAATGACTTCTTCTCTGTTGTATGCAGTTGAAGAGATAATGCCAGTTCTGACTTCTTTTTCCTCTTTTCAGTTTTATTTCCTTCTTCATGCAAATCTTTTAACTGAATTTTATTAGATAAACCAATAGATGTCTCTCAAACTGAATTTTGCCTGATTAAAAATAATTTAACCTGTAAGTATCATACTTTAAATATGAGCATAATAATAAAGTGCTAAGTGACAAACAGAATTTATATACATGACAGCCATTAAGCTATTCATACATATCTAGTCACACCACTACTAGTCTACTAGTTTATTAGTGTGCTACCATGAAATCATCAGAGAGGGGAAAAAAAAAAAAGCAAGAGAGACAAGAGCTGAAGTTTTTTATGAATCTTGATGCTGTCATTAATTTTAAATAGCTTTTCTACTTTTCTCAAAAAGCCTTACAGGAGCACAAACAATTCTGCAAGTGATTTTTAACAGTATCTTGCATGGCACATAAAACGGAAAGACAGAGGGTTAGGGCAAAATTCTGTTCTCATATTCATAGAGTGGAGCTTGACTTTGATTTTCTGTACTCTCTACAGTCAGCAGTATCTCAGTGCACAAAATTCTGGCTCTGGATATCAATGTGCAATTGCCATTGGACCAATGGCAGTTGTGCAGTATATCCATGGTCAGAGTTTGGCCTACTGACATCAAAGCATATTGGGACAGAAAAAAAAAATCAGAACTGACATTCATCATAGAAATCTAAGAGCAAAATTTGATCTTGACCATAGCTCATTAGCAGGGACTAAAACTGGATGTGAAAGTCAGAGCAAAATTATCCTTCCTGGTCTCTACTTTAGATTTCTATTACAGGTGCTGCAGAGATCAATAATGCACACTGGAGATAAGAATTTTGACTTTGCATCATATTAAAAAGCACAATTCAAATGGGCAATAGAAAGTCAAACTCTGATAACAGAATTGGGTTTGTAACATTTTTTATAAAACTGGTGGCACAAAACTCCTGTTACTATATCATCCTTTCTGATTACAGATGTCCAATTAGCCACCTAGCAGTAGGATCTGATCCTTTACACACTTGAAATCAGTGGAGTTTTGAAAGTGTGTCCAAGTGTGAAAATGATCTAATTCAAAATTTTATGTGATCACTATAGAGCT
Organism: Chelonoidis abingdonii; assembly: GCF_003597395.2. Taxonomy (NCBI): domain Eukaryota; kingdom Metazoa; phylum Chordata; order Testudines; family Testudinidae; genus Chelonoidis; species Chelonoidis abingdonii. The sequence goes on from NC_133787.1 coordinate 29,189,702, forward strand.
GTCCGGTCCTCAGCTGGGGTAAATCATTGTGGCTCCATATTGAGGTAGATAAAATTAGGATGATTTACACAAGCCGAACGTCTTGTACATAATATTTAATTAGAGCTGTTCCAAATTTTCAGTTGCAATCTTTCTCCAACCAAAATAAAATAAAATGAATCAGCTCTGAAAACTTCTGAAATGTTTTTTTTCTCCAAGATATCTGATTTTAATTTAAACAAAAAATTGTGACATTTCAAAACGTAGATTTTTTTTTGCATTTATCCTTCCTTTTCACTTTTCTATTCTTTCCCCTCTCCCTGCCAAATGCAATACAATTAATTATATTCACGGTGAGTTTGGGTTTTTACACTTTTCCTTTTCCTTCCCCCTCCCCCCTCAACCATGTAATTTATCAAAATTGCCTCAACTTTTAAAAAAATTAAAATGGTAAAAGAAAAAAAAATGGGGATGGGGATCTCAACCTGCATATCATTTAAATTATTTCATTTAGTGGTAAAAAAGGAGGAGGGGGAGAAGATATAAAGCAGAAAAAAAAATCTTAAGCATTTTGAAGTTTTTAAAAAAATGAAGAAATGTTAAGGGAAGAAAAAAAAATCATTCAGCTGTGAACTTTATGAAATGCAAACAACTTCAAAATTTGTATTTTTTCACTCAATCATTTCTCCATTTTACAATCAGTTCTGTATTTAAGTACATAGCCGAATATTGTACTTAATGGTGCTATATCTGGGTACATTCAAAATACGAAAAAACTAGTTATATTCTGGTAGGAACCTATTCATTTTTGTCAGAAATGGTGACTTTTCCCAGCCTCTACTAATATAATATTTTGAATGAATGAGTTCTTTTGTTTTTCCTATTCTGATACAAGCCTAAAGAGTAGGAGGTAATTTCCACTTTTATAATGCCACATGAATTTCAAGCACCTGCCCCAAGTGTGTTTAAACAATGTCATATTATTATTATGTGTGAAAAATCTCTCCCCCACTCTCCCCTGTTTCTTTTTGCTGGGGTCTTTTATAGCTCAAAAATAGCCAGGATTATCTCTCTGCCAACATCTTTAGTTCATCTCAGTGTTCTGAGAGATAAGATTAGAGGTCTTGATCCGCCTGCTGTTAGAACAAGACCTCAATCTCTCACTGTCTCTATTTAATCAGGTTCCTATTTTAGCTGCCACAAAGCTGTCAACAAAAAAAAATAAGCTATCCTCCATTAAGGGGTTAAATTGGCTTTCACAATGTGCGAATGCTCTTCAGAGCAAAATTCCACCTGCACCCTCCATCAGGCAAATTACTTCTGACTTTTAATTTATTTCTCTAGGAAATGGAAAGGTATGGCATAACCAAAGTCAATAGGGAATACAGAACAAGATGTAATCAGCCTGCTCACCAATTCAGAGCTCTCTTCCCTGTCAGCTTTAATAGATTCTCAGACCATACAATTTATAGAATGCATGACATGTCCTTTCTGGTCTGTGTTTTATTTTGGACTCGTCTAGTTAATGGTCCCAACAAGTTTGTTTGATGTTAATGGTGCCTGTGAGACATATATGATACCCAGCTAGTTTTTGGACACGATCTTTGACCACTATGGACGGTAAAAGAATTGGACTTCAGTTTTACTGTCCTGCCCATGTATGAATTTTTATAGAAAACTAATCTGCATGAAGTATAGGGGTCAGTTCCCTAGATCTTAGTGCTATGCTATATGTTTGTTAATTTCAAGTATTACCGAATGGCAAATTAAAGGTATTATCTGTATGGCTTAAACTATACCTATTTTTACTCTGGATGAAAATGCAGTCTGACAACGTATTGCAACCAATGCACTTTTTTTCACTTGTACTGAAGACACTTACAGTATATTTACAGAAAGAGCCACTTTTCAGATTTTTCTTAACTCTTTTTTCCTGTTGTTTCAGATTTTCCCAGTTCTACGAGGGCCTGATCCAAATCCCACTGAAGTCAATGGAAAGTCATTCATGGCATCACTAGGTTTCTGATCAGGCCCACATGGATTACAAATGTATGTGCGTAGATCTATCTATCTATTTTAAAAAAGAGATGCTTTGTCTCTTCTTCATATGTCCACATTCTTGCCCTCAGTTACTCTTTCATAGTATATCTACAGGTGAAAGCATGCCTCCTAGCCTGTGTAGACCAATGTGCTAGTTAAAGCAGAGCTAGTGAACTAAAAATATCAGTGTGGATATTGTGACATGGGCAGAGACACTCGAGCTAGCTGCCCAAGTATGTATCTAGGGCATGTCCAAGGGCAGCTATCCAGAGCTACCACCCATGCAACATCCACACTGATATTTTTAGCATGATAGTCTACCTGCACTGTGAGGCATGTGCTCAACTGCAACACAGAATTTACCTGAACAGCCCCCTTGGCTTCATTAGGTTGCTTGGACGTAACTGAGGGCAGAATTTGGATTCTGAAATTAGGCACCAGCATATCCCTTAGTAGAAAATGTTATTACCAAAAAGAATATTAATTGCCAGGTGGTCCCTGTTTGAAAAGATAGGAGGTGGTCCAATTAAACATTCATAACATTAGCATTCTCCAAAGGAAATGAGGTATGATGTCATCAGCATTTCAAACAGCTGCAATGAGTCTGCATCAGCTCTGTTTTTCAAACATGAAGGGTAATGAGTGAATGAGTGTCATTTTCACTGAGCAAAAGGGATATATCTCCTCAGTGTCTCCATCTTATTTTACATTTCTGGGGTGTGAAATGAGAACCGCTCTCCTCCAGAGTATTACTGTAGGACATCTGCTACCTTGCTGCTAACATCTGTCCACCTATGATCATTTAGACTTAGGCATAATTTTGTCTTTAATAGCTTTCCCTAAATTTCTTTTTTCTTTTTTTTTTACCTCTGATAGCCTATATTTTATAATCCAAAGAGTAAAATTGCCTATTTGTCAGCTAATTATAGCTGACAACTGCTCTTTACTGAAATAGGAATGAATTTGGAGCCAGAAGTACATATTTTTTCTGCTTATTACCTCTTTCCTGGGCTGAATTATATGATAAGAATTAATCAGAGTGATAGGAAAGGTCTCATAAGTCCATCAAAAAATCAAAGAGTGTGGGGGAAATACCAATACTTTAAAAGGAAAGGCTCTTGTATCTGGATTAAATTATAGATTACCCCCTGCTATCGAATTACCATGCACATTTTTCAATTTATCATCTTCTTATAATACTGCAATTCATATATTTTGAACAGAATTATCTAAAATCAAATGCATGTGCCTAGAGTAAATAAGGATCAACAAACTCTACATGTACCAAGAACCACCATCGTCACCAACCGACAAACTGCAAAAAACAAACAAAAATCCATTGTGCATACAGTACATGCAAACACACCTTGCTCGGAATGAGTTCTTCTTTAAGCCCCCTTTGCAAATCCCATTCTAAGGGATCCAGGCTCCTAAAATGCCAGCCTTAAATATTGTTTTCCATAGCACTTATGAAAACTCACATAAATAAAGACGCTTTGTCTTTTATGCAACAAAGTATGCTTAGAGGCATATTTTGGAACAATTGTGAAGAGCCTGAAGTAATCAAATATTGTACCCTGAAAACTGCAAGATGTCAAGTGCCCACACATTGGGTGTATTTCATTGATAATAAGATTCAATTTACAGTATGTATCTCTTTAGAAGAATAGTTTGAGAGTTCATTTACAAGTTGGCATAGCTAAAATACGAAAAAATGAAAAATATTCAACGTCAATGGAAGACACCACAGACCTAATCCAAAGCCCATTGAAATCAGTTGAAAGGTTCCATGTGCTTTGGTTGAGGCCCAGTATAAGGATATAAAGACATGTATCTAGAAGATTTTATCTCAGAGGTATCAGTCTCCTAGTAATTTCTGGATAAAGGGTAAAACAATGCACCAGTGTAAACAAGATTTACTTTGTATTACAAACAAACACTTGCACTATTAATGCAAACACACAACTGTCCTGTAACTCTAACATGACTGATTTCAGCAAATACTTGCCAGCTTTGTTTACGAAGTCTCAGAAATGTGGATCTTCCTTTTCATCCTGTCTGTGTGAATAAACGGTCTGAGGGGACAACAATTATCAAAATATGGACCAAATCCAGGTGCAAGAGTCCTTGGGCTTTAAAACATATTGCTCATCCCATAGCCTAGCTTCATGAACTTTTAATGCACATGACAAAGGTCAACTTTTCTGTTGTGCTTTTGCAGTAGAAGTAGTTGACATATACAGGATGGTTAAATGTGGGTTGTTATCATCCTCATCTTAAAGATGTATTACTTGAGGTATTCATTACATCATGTATTTTGTAGAAGAGTTGATTCAGTGGGCCAGATCTTTGGCTGGTATAAATTTGTTCCTTTTACTTCAATAGAGCTATGCCAATTTATATCACCGGAGGATCTGGCCCATTATATGTTTTTATGGCAAAGAGCTCATTACTAAACTACTATATGTATCTGACTATACAAATTGGATGGGATAGGATGGTGAGAAGACCTGGAAAACACTAGAAAATGGCACTACATAAGAACATTTTCAAGAGATGGACTGTGAGGGAAGTAGGGGTATTTTGTTGCTCCTGAAAAAGTGCTGTAAATGTCAGTTAAAAACAGGAGTGGGGATGGGATGGGATTAATTCAATGTTCCAAAGAGGAGCATTAAATGAAAATAAATTAAAACTGATGGGAGAAGGAAAAGGAAGATAAATGGTTTTATACTTTTAATGAACACTATTGCTTTATCCAAAAATCAAATTAAACCCTCACAAGGGCTCTCTCAAATAGTATCCTCAATATTCATCTCTCATTAAAGTTTAATATTGAATAAACAAACTTTTATAGAAATTGCTTCAGAGGCCTGCAGTAGACCCAGAAATAGGAAGCTGAAGACTTGGGCAATGTACTATCACCCCTATGGTTTCCAACATCAGGGCCTGAAGAAATGGTCCACTTCCACCTGAGAGGTTTCTTGCCAATCACACTACTAAAGGACATAATTCACTTCCCCCAGAGAACAAGCAGCCACTTAAACTCAGGATTGACTTGATGTGGAGACATATCACCTTATTGGTTCAGAAACATGGAATTGATCCTGCTCCAATGAAGCCCACAGGAGTGTTGCCACTGACTTCATTGGAAGCAGTATTAAGCTCTATATACAGCACTTCCTGCACTACCCTATAGCAGCCCCACAGCTATGAATCCCCTGTTGAAATAAAGACATATTTTGGCCATGGTTTTGCTAAGCAAGAAAGCTGAGATTTTAGCTAAGATTTAGAGGCTTTTTTATTCTAATTGTTGCTGTTGCAAAATTAGGTTTTAATGACAATACAAGAGATCATGGTCATGTGCTGTGCTAGCTTGCATCTCCAGGAGTAGAGGAAAATGAAGTGGTGAAAAGCCACACTAGGTATGCTGAGAATACCTCAGGTGCACCAAAAATGGGACTTTTCACTAAATATTACAATTTCCTCAACGTTTTCTTTTTCTGATAAAATATCTTTTGTTTTTCATTTGCTTTTGGATTTTGTTTCACTTAAGTGTGCTGAGTTTGAAGGTCGGGGGAAAAGGGTTTATTCTTCTTCTTTTTGTCCATTTTAACAGGACATTTTATTCCAATGGTGGGAATTTCAATTCTGAAATAAAATAATTTCCCCTTTAAACATTTCTGATTTGAAATAAAATAAATGTTTCCATAAAAAATGCACAGAAACATTTTGTTAAAAATTGCTTGAAAACTCAGTGAAAGGGGGGCTTTGAAACTTTTAATAGTTTAAACACAAAGTTTCTACCAGTGTTAATCAGACCTTTTGATTAGTCTGTAACAAAAAGGATGGAATCTACTATCTATGTTAATTATTATTAACAGAACTTATTATTTGCATTATGGTAAGGCCTACATATGCTAATCAGGATTGGGGCTGCATTTGCCAGAATTGGTAGAACTTTCCATTCTCCCTTCAGATTGTGCTACGATTCCATGGTCCAAAGAGAAAGACATAACTCTACCTTACACAAGGATGATCCAAAAAGCTGAATCCCCTATCTAGGAAAACTGGGGGCCCTAGCATATACTAACTAATGGTAGTACATTCAACTGTTTCTTTATCAGGATTGATGTTATATCACTGAAATTTCCATTGGAAAATGACACCTCTCTGTGCTATTATTTCACTATGTGACACCAGTAACATCAGCGCAAGTGGTAGTATGTAGACATCTGATGCAAAAAAGGAGTCTTTGATCTCAGCAATGACTGGTCAGCCCATAAGATTCTCAAACACCTTGTCTTGATGCATCGAGGCCAGGAACCATGAGTACAAAAGCCAAATACAGATCACTAGGTTGAGCCAGCGGCAAACACATATAAATTATGACAACGGACGCATTTGTTTATGGGAAACTGGTTTTAAATGTCTGCTGTGCATTGCTAATTGTAGACACAGCAGTCACCATGCATCAGCTTCACCTCTGATGGGAAAAGACTGCTCCATAAGAGGGACTGCTGAGATTTAGGTCTTCATTTACACACACACATCCACCCACACACCCACAGAGTCCAGGGAAATGATCATAAGGACAATACATTCATTTACTGAAAGTGCGAAAGAACATCAGGGCAAAAAATAAAGTGCCAGCTCAAATATGTACTAGTCATATCATTGTACAACACAGAAAGGCCTAGGACTCTGAAGATCAGATCCTCAGCTGGTGTAAATCAGTAAAGTTTTCTGAAATGGAGCTATGCCAATTTATACCAGCAGAGGATCTGGCCCTAGACATTAAAGGGATTAAAAAAAAATCCTGCAATGCAATATGGAATAATTTCCTAGCCAACATTAATATATTAATAGGATTTTTAGATATTAGTAACTATATGATATATTTGAGGGGGTAGGGATAGCTCAGTGGTTTGAGTATTGGCCTGCTAAACCCAGGGTTGTAAATTCAATCCTTGAGGGGGCCATGTAGGGATCTGGGGCAAAAATCTGTCTGGGGATTCTTCTCTGAGCAGGGGGTTGGACTAGATGACCTCCTGACGGTCCCTGCTATCTTGATACCCATGTTATTTTTTCCAACATGATATATCTCTTTAATTCATGTCATGAATGTTTGCAATCAGCCTAATCATTTAGCTGTGTTCTTCACAGGTGCCAGTAGAAGCAGCAGAGAATCTGTGGCACCTTATAGCATAAACATGTTCGGATCATGAGCTTTCGTGGGTGAATACTCACTTCATCAGATGATGTAGTGGAATTTCCAGGGCAGGTATATATATATGCTAGCAGCAAGCTAGAGATAACAAGTTAGTCTCAGGAGGATGGGCTGTTCTGCAGTTGAGGTGTGAAAACCAGGGAGGAGAAGGTTCTGTTGTTGGCAAGCCATTCACGTCTTGTTCACCTTGAGCTGATGGTCAAATTTGCAGATGAATTGAGCTCAGCAGTTTCTCTTGAAGTCTGGTCCTGAAGGTTTTTTGCTGCAGGATGGCCACCTTAAGGTCTGCTATAGCGTGGCAGGGAGGGGTTGAAGTGCTCTCGTTACAGGTTTTTATACTGAGATTCCTAATATCGATTGTGTCCATTCATCCTTTCCGTAGAGACTGTCCAGTTTGGCGATGTACATAGCAGAGGGGCATTGTGGCATATGATGGCGTATATTACATTGGGTGGACGTGCAGGTGAATGAACCGGTGTGGTGTGGCTGATCTGGTATTGGTCCTGCGATGGTGTCGCGGTGTAGTATGTGGGCGAAGTTGGCATCGGGTTTGCTGCATGGATTGGTTCCTGAGTAGAGCTACTTGGTGTGGTGTGCAGTTGCTGGTGAGAATACATTTCAGGTGGCAGGTTGTCTGTGGGCGAGGATGCCTGCACCAAGCCTGTGAAGTGTGGGTCATTGTCCAGGATGGGTTTGTAGCTCTGATGATGCATTGGAGGGGTTTAGCTGGGGGCTGTATGTGATGGCCAGTGAGTCCTGTTGGTTGTCTTCTTGTTGTTTGCAGTAGGAGGCTCTTGGGTACACGTGGCTCTGTTGATCTGTTTCCTTATTCTTGTGCGGGTATTGTAGTTTTGAGATGCTTGGTGGAGATTTTTAGGTGTGGTCTCTGTCTGAGGGTTAGAGCAGATGCGGTTGTCCTCAGTGCTTGCTGTAGACAATGGATCGTGTGTAGTGCCGGGATGGAAGCTGGAGCATGAAGGTAGGCATAGCGGTCGGTGGTTTTCGATATAGGGTGTGTTAACTTGACCATCACTTATTGCACCGTGGGTCTAGAATGTGGCCTCCGTGTAGATTGGTGCAGGCTGAGGTTGATGGTGGGGTGGAAGCTGTTGAAATCATGGTGGAATTTTTCTAGAGTCTCTTCCCAGGGTCAGATGATGAAGATGTGCATCATGTAGCGTAGGCAGAGAAGGGGCGTGAGTGGACGAGGCTGAGGAAGCGTTGTTCCAGATCCAGCCATAAAATATTTGGCATTTTTGGGGCATGCGGGTGTCCATAGCAGTGCCACTGATCTGGAGATATATATTGTCATCAAATTTGAATAGTTGTTTGTGAGTATAAAGGCCAGAGTCTCAGCAGCCAGTTGTGCTGTGGATCATCAGGGATACTGTTCCTGACAGCTTGATTTCATCCGTGTGTGGGATGTTTGTGTAGAGAGCCTCTACCATGGTGGCTAGGATGGTGTTTCTGGGAGGTGACCAATGCATTGCAGTTTCCTCAGGAATCAGTGGTGTCACGGAGATAGCTGGAGTGTGGTGGCATAGGTCTGAGTAGAGAGTTCACATATCAGACAGTCCTCAGTGAGAGTGCCAATGCCCGAGATGATGGGGCGTCCGGATTTCCGGTTGTTTGGATCTTGGGTAGTAGATAGATAAACCTGGTCGGGGCTTCTAAGTGGTATGTTGATTGTTCCGTGTTAGTGTAGGGAGTGTCCTGAGTAGATGGTGCAGTTTCTAGTGATTCTCAGTGGGATCTGAGGGAATGGCCTGTTAGATTGGTATTGGAGAGTTGTCGGTAGCTCCTTTGGTAGTCGACCTGTTCATGTGAACAGCACCTCCTTTATCAGCCTCTTTGATGATAATGTCAGGGTGGTTTCTGGGCTGTGGATGGCATTGGGCTGCATGACTTAGGTTATGAGGCAGCGATTGTGTTTTTCCATGATCTCTGCCTAGCACGTCGGCGGAGTATTCAATGAAGTCCAGACTGTCATTCGACTCAGGAGGAGTCCATGTGGAGTTCTTCTCTTGTGCTGTTGTGTGGAGGGTACCTGTGTATCAGTGCACTGTTCAGTGTTGTCCTGGAAGTTTCTTTGGTCGGAGACGGTGAAAGTAGCTTCCAGATCGCCACAGAACTGTATCATGTTGGTGGGGGTGGCAGGGCAGAAAGAGAGTCCCCGAGCTAGGACAGACTTTTCTTCTGGGCTGAGTGTGTGGTTGGATAGATTGACGATATTGCTGGATGGGTTAGGGGTACCACAGTTGTGGCCCCATGTGTCCGGTAGGAGTTTAGACAGCTTACAGTCCTTTTTCCTTTGTAGAGAGGTGAAGTGAGTAATGTAGATCTCCTGTCTTATTTTAGTGAAGTCCGTTTTTATGGAAGGTGCCAGTAGGTGTCTCTCGTGTGTACTTTCCAATGTGCACAAAGCTTTCCCTTTCCCTCCTCTGACTATACATATCTTTCTGCAACTGTAAGCTCTTGAAGGAACACATACGATACCATGATTAATTCAGTATCTTCCTTTTTTCCCCCTGGGTGCTTTTTTTGGTTGTTTAGTGCACTAACTTGTAGCAGTTTGACAGCATTCAAGTTTAATCTCAGCACCACCAGTAAGGCTAACATTTCAATTCTATGTACTGGTACAATTTGTTCACAATTCCAAAGGGCAGCACAAAGGAAAGTAATTTTCCCTGGTAATAAGTATACATTGAATCCAGGAAGAAAAAGCAAAAATAAAGCCAGATTATCTTGCAAAGTCTGTGGCTAGTCCCTAATGCTAATTTAAGCTTCCATCAATAGGCATCTGCCACAACATCACACTTCAGTATTGAGTGTAAGTGAACCTAGCAAGTGATATACTGAATCACCCAGAGGATATGCACAGACTGTATCAGGAAGGGTGCTGCTAAGGATTCAAACTCTCTCCCTATCCACACTGTTCTGTGCTTGATCTTTACACAGCAAATGCAATAGAAAGGAGCCAAACAGGAACAGTGGAGATCAAATAACCATGTTTACTAACTATACACAACATGCAAGTCTGGGCTACATATATTCACTGCTGCTCTGGCAGGTTCTGGTGGCTTCTGAAACAAGCGTGGGTCACTGGATGGTTCACAAGCTATTTAAAGGGATACTACTCACTTTCTATGCCCGATACATATGCACCCTGAAACATTTATTTTTCATAAATACTGTCAGCCATATTTAAATCCAAAGACAAGATAGGAAGTATCCCACAAGTTTTCTATGTAAACAAATAGGAAAGTAGTAGGGCAGTGATGTTTTTATATGAAAGAAAATAACACAGAAGTCCCACAGCAGCACACAAGATGAACATTGCATGGGGCCAGATATTTCAGAGAAATCAGGGCCAGATTATGACGTGCTTAGCAGCTACAGTCAGGACCAGATTTTCAAAAGAAGCCCATCACTGCTTTGGGCATCAATGTTAGGGCTAGATATTTAAGAGTGCTCAGCATCCAGCAGCTATCTTTGTGACATTGCCAGTTTCTAAAGGCTCAGTCAACATCTAGTGTACTAAGCTTTTGAAGATCTGAGCACTTAAGTGCCGAAATGGGAGCTGAGCACTTTTGAAAATCTGGCCCATAGTCTTTTACATCCCAGCTACAACTAAGTCTTTTTATTGGCTCAGTCCTTGGAGGATTCAAGAGGTTTACAATGAATTTTTAAAGTTGTTAAACTTCAATGAAAAATGTTTTTAAATGGATATATAAAGTAGGTTATCTCAGGCAACACAGTTGTTGTTGCTACAGGAGACATGCCAACTATAAATATCATTGATTATCAAAGAATGATGAAAGCTCAGTGTAACTGAAGGCTTAACAGCCAAGTAAATGAATTACTGATCCTACTACTGTAACTTAATTTTAACTTGAGACATTAAAAGAAAAATTAAGTAAAGTTCATAATACATTTCATCAGTAAAACCTAAAATATAAACAACCCACTTGAATAAAAACACTCAGTGGTTATTGGCCACTAGAGTGTAGCAGGGCTCAGCCACTCCAGTAATTTGTGTAGACATTTTTGTGGTGATAAAAATATTTGCTGTTGAACATTTTACTTCTACTGGCTATATTTTGCAATTCACAGAATCATAGTAGGGCTGAAAGGAAGCTTGAGAGGTCTTCTAAACCAGTCCCCTGCACTCTGGTCCAGCTGAACCGATACTGCTCCAGCCCTCCTGAATCCCTACAGCCAAACCATCCTGCAATACAGCTGGTCAAAAAAATGTGTGGGAGAGGAGGAATCAGTAAAAGAAATCCCCAATTACTCCCCCCCACATACATACGTCATACAGATCTCAAACTTCTGGAGACGTTTGTGATGGCTCTACTCTCCAGAGGGTATGAGCAGACAGTATGTGGGGATGATTTTCTAGGATCTCCACCAGAGGCTAAGCATGGATTTCAAGCTCACACAAAATTCCCCATCATGCACTTCTGCCCTGCAGAGATCTGGAAAAGGAAGTCCAGCATCTACCCCAACTCAGAGAGGCCTCTCTAATACTCATACCACACTATGAAAGGATGATTAGCTAAGGAGATGTGTCTCTGTGGAAGAAACAAGAGAGAGAGGAAGGAAGAGGTGGCTCCAGGATATCCCTAGAGTTCAGATAGGCAGGGAGGAAATGAGGCAGTAGTGGGATGTAGAAGGGTCTGTGTGGTGTCCCTGGAGCCAGGTTGTGTTACATTGGGTAATTCAAGTCAGGTGGGAGAGGGAAGGAAGCAGTGATAGGAGGCTCTGCAAAGTAGCAGGAGGGAAGGGGCATGGAGGGCTTTCTACGCTGTGGGAGAGGAAGGGAAAGAACAAGAGAATGATGAAGTGGGAGTAAGAGGGATTGTACTGGGAGAAGAGTAGGAAGGATCTGGAATGAGTATCAGTCCTATCGATTATTTTGGGGCCCAGCTGCCACAGCTACTGTCTACCTGGCAACCACCTCTTAGAAAAGAGAAGTCAAAAATGTAGCGTAAAAACCATTTTACATCAGCTGAGGATCTTCCCAGTTCAAGACTAGATGTCTTTTTGGAAGATACTTTAGTCAAACACGTGTAATTAGGCTCAGTGCAACAGAAACTGGATGAAATTCTTTGGCCTGTGTTATACAGGAAGTCAGATTATGTGATCAAATGGCCTCTTCTGGATTTAAGTCTGTATAATCTAGATCCAAAGATGACTTCTCAGGCCAGTGGCTATCATGGGCCAAATATAGACTTGAAGCACATGTAAAATTATAGGGAAAGTTTAGCCTGAGACCAGAATTTGAACCTGAATCTTAGCTGAGCCCATTTAAAATAAAATAGCTGGCTTCACAACGAAAACCTTAGTGTGTCACTGGGTCATACAGCTTCAGCTGAATTGTCTTGGAACTGAGAAGGCCTCTTCCACGATAACTCTAGAGCCAATAAGTAGCACCAATTCTCTTCTTCCTCTCTCTTCCCTGACACCACTCCCTCCCTGTCATTCAACTCACTTCCTCAATGCTATTTGCAAGTTTTTAAGAGCCACTGCCAGCGTTTCCAAGCTCTTCTTACCAGTTGCTGCTGATCTGCCTCTTTTCCACTTGCAAAAATCATTCATACCTCTCAGTAAGGCACCTCTCACCACTCACTCCAGAGATGCTGCTTCTGAGAGTCATCTCAGAAGGGGAAAGTCAGGCTGATGGCAGCAGAAGGAAGGATGGACTGTCAGGGGCAATTTTAAGCTGAGCAATACCTGGCAATACAAAAGCACATACATACAGGAGTCCAGTTTGTACTCCATTTCCGACAGCAAGCTGACAACCAGCCTCAATGGAAAACAAAGAGCTGTGCTGCTTAAAGACCAGCTGGATACCAAAACAAACAGGGGGCATCTGCTCCTCCTTGCCTCTCTCTTTCCCTTCCCAGGGAGAATTTACATTTCAGCTGCTGCCCTTAATATTCACGCTCAGCTAGGGGTCTAAAAAATAACTGAGAGCTAAAGCATGTAGGCAAATGAGAAGAGCTCCAATCACTTAACTCCCCCCAAAAGGGAAGAGAGTATCATCTTCCAAAACCACGGATTCACCAGCTTCCCTGCAGTACCTGTGGTGGTGCAGATTAACCGTATTTGTAAATCATCTCTCTTGCATTTGTAACATTTCTGATTTATGTCTCTGTAATCTTCAGAGCCCAAATTGCAGGGAAGGAAACAACATATATATTGGAGGAAGTCATAACAGATGTGTTCACTTCTAAAAAAGAATGTACAACATGTGCTGCAAATAAAAGCAACATTTGGCAACATAAAATATCTCGGCATCTGTGTTAGATTTGTAACCGCAGTAAAATATTGATACAGCTGATAAAGCTGAAATTCTGTGTTCCTATGTCTCTGCATTAATAGGCCTTGAAAGAGGGCTTCCTTTCCATTGCAAGGGATTGTCCTTGTTTACTTAAGATATTTCTAAAGCGCTTCATATCACGTTGCCTGATGGAGTAGAAACAAAGAAGAGAACTACACAATACATCACAGGCTACATTCTGGTTGCCTCATTCCATTCAACACATTCTTTTCCCCCATCTCCAACGAATTCTAGTTTTTAATCTTTAAAAATAAGAGATGTGTGCCTAGATTACTCTTAATTATCAGAATACAGTATTTCCTTTCATATTCAAAATTGGTGCCATCTGTGAAATTCAGATCCATCTCTAGGTTTGAATTTCAAATCTCTCTAGAGTCCTGAGGTCAAATCAGATATGCACATGCAGTTTAAGTTATAGGTGTGTGGATGTATATCAGAAGACTGAATTTAGCCACAAAGCTGTTTGGTTTTGGTTCACGCTCATCTCAGAACTGAAGTTCAGCCAAATCTTTTGGGCACAAAAATATCGGGTGGAAACTCATCGGGCTCTCCCAAGGCATTTCACCAGTTCTGCTCCTAGTCAGAAGCAGAGGTGGAGCATAAAAATGAAAAAGAATGTGGATTGCTATACTAAACATTTACCATTGTATACAGATCTGACACCCCTTTAGCCCCACACCCAACTCCCATGGACTTATTCTCCATTTCAAAGCCAGCTTGATTATTTCTGACTCTATTTGCAAACCAGTTTGGGACACTTCCCCCTACCCTACACATTTCCCCCTTATCCAGACAACCAGTTCCTGTCCATCATTAAACCAGCACTGTGTTTTGGGGTGGGGTAGGGTAGGATTTTGGAGTGGGCCTCTGAGATAATTACATAGGATACTTTTCAAACGTAGCTGCTTCTGCTTCATGACTTGGCCCAACAGTCAGGTCACTGCAGTTCTGCCCTTCTGCAGGGATGAAGGGAGCATGTGTCTGGGTCTCTCCGGACCCACTGTGCCAGACAATCTTCCCCGTTACTGCCCCTTAATGGTGCCAGTGGCTGGTAGGGGAACCTAAGCTCACCCACTATGCTGGGCTCCAGCTCAGGGACCCTACAACAAGCAGTCACAGTCTGTATAGTCCTAAACCTTACTGCTGTATCCCTTGGCACTTCCTACCTTCCCTTCTCTCACACACAGAGACTGCAGCCTCTCTCTCTGCATCCCCTTTCTACTCTCTGCTATTGGGCTTTGTACAGGCCCCTCATATGCCTGTTCAGCTGAACTTCATCTTTACTTAGTCCTCCTTGCTCCCTGGCTCCTCCTCCAGTACAGCCTAGGTGGTAATTGGTCCATGGACACTCCATCGTACTTTCCAAATCAGAGAAGACCTGGTCCATGGGCTTTGATGGGCTAAATGGCCTATTCTGAAATGTTTATGCTGCATCCCAGCATGCAATATTTTACAACGTCTGTGTGAAAGGCTTTTTTGCTACTGTAGCCACATATCTGCCCACACACAGTCTCATTAGGAGGAGAAAAAAAAAGAGGAAACTATTATCTACCTGTAGCTCATCTTCAGCAGTAATACTTTCCTTAAAGCTACCTAGGGCAAATATGTAGAACTTGTAATGCAACACTACAGTCCCTCTTGGAAACAAGTCAAAAGTTAGGATGGAATTGGTAGCTAGCACATTGACTAGAAACATTACATGCAGTGGTAACCTAAATGAAACATAATTCCTGTAATATACACAGTTAGTGCCAAGTCCAATTTAAAGTTTCCTGCCTTGCTGTCAGACAAAGCCATGCTGTTATTGTAATGAGCCCACTGGTTTGTTGTTCTTGTTCTGGTTTTTTATTTTAACTGCTCAAGATCAGTTGGTTAGTTCTTTAAGATCTCTAAAAGATGTGTTAACAGCCCCATGGAAATCTGAACCTTGGGAAAACAGGAGGAAAAAAAACAGGAATGAATAAGTGGTATCACCCACTAAGTCCATACCTTCTGCTATGGTACAGTACGTACTGGCTCTGTTCCAGATGCTAGCTACAAAACCATAGATGAGAACTTTAAAATATTAACAGTCAGTAGAAATAGCCTGAATCTATAAGACAAAGACCAATTTCTACAAAACAAGAGGTGCCTTTAACACCTAGAGGAAAGGGACAGTCAATTTATCACTTATCATTTGCCCACTGCCAAAGAGTTGCCCCTGTAAACTGATACTAGAAAAGTTTAGTTTAGGAAATGATTCATTCTTCTTACAGAATCCATGCCCTGTGTGATGGGAGTGCTGGGTGCCATGCTGGTATTGCTGGGAAGTAATTGGCAAGATACTGGTGGGTTAAAACAAATACTTCCTGGCCATAAATGTTCAAAGTTTCAAATAACTGATTTGTCAGCAAATTATTGACAACGATTCATTTCATGTACTCAGAAAGGTGGTTTAATGGCTAAACTTTTACATTATTGAGAGAAGGATGGTAGCTGGTTTTATAGCATCTCTATCTGAATGTTTTCCTAGTACAGCTATATATACTTTTATGCTTATATACAGAACAAACTTAACTATCGGACCCACAGGGAGAATGTAATTGCTTATACCCTGGATATCACTATGCATTTTAAACAAACCATACATCATTTCTTACTAATGCTGAAGAGCTGATTCAAAGCCCACTGAAGTCAAGGGCTTTGAATCAAGAGCTTTTCCATTGACTTCAGTGGGCTTTGGATCAGGCCCTAATCCTCCCTGGATAGAACTTCTGAAATATAAAAAAGCCAGCAAGCAGGGAACAGGAGTCCTACACAAATGCTCTTTCAGAATAGCAAGGTAATCTGCCGATACACGAACGGAAAGTTCATGTATATTAATAACGATAAAATAAAAAAGTTAAAAAAGGAACATAGGAAAAGTAAAATGAGTTCATTCTTCATTAAATACAACCCTTGACCATAAGGCTTTGTTCTTCCTTCTGCTACTTCCTGAATCATGCACAGCACAAACAACTCCAGCCAAGATAAGATTATATTAATATGAATAACAGTGATAACCATAATATTAAAGTGAAAGGCAAAGGTGGGAGTTAAAAGTTGGAAAAAAATTTGCTTTGAAAAAGTATGGCTAAGGAACCGAGAATCTGATGACAACCTATGGCCTGAGTTCAGGAGGTCAGCATCAAATATAAGGATGGACCTTTCTGGCCTACAAATTTATTTCATGAAGACGCAAGTAGAAGAAACCTGTACTGCAAAGAGTCATGGAGTCAGAGATTTACCCTTTGGTTGAAAAGAAGGCAAATCTTGGTTCTCTAAGAAAAAGGCACATTGATTTTCCTATTAGGCACACAAGAAATAGATGCTTGACAAGTAGAGTACATTCAAGTCTAGATTCCCCATGACAACAAACACACATCATGCTTTGGGGCCTTTACTGCTGTGGATGTCCCATTCTAATTTTTTTTTAATCTTCTCTCCCATCATTCAGATTTTAAGATGGACTGAAGCTCCTGAATCAGATAATATTGTTTATATTAGGAGTGACTGAGCAAAAGACAATTTAGAATAGCTAAACTAAAATATTTCATTAGGCTACACACGACTTCATTAGTCTCCTTGTGTTTGTGTGCGCACATATACATGAAGCAGAGCATACAATTGTTGGTTATGAAGGTCTAATGGATAGGGCACTAGCCTTGTAGCCATTATATTCCGAGTCTATTCCCAGGTCTGCTACTTGCCTGCTTGGTGCCCTTTGGGAAGTCAGTTTACCTATATATGCTTCAGTTTCCCCACTTACAAAGTGAGGATAATGGTAGTTAAAATACTTTGCAAAGCATTTTGAGATCTATAGATGAAAAGTGGTATGTAAAAGCTAGGTATTAGAAGTCGCATTATCATTGGAGGACACATTTGTTATTAGTTGTATTTAGCAATGTTACACAGTAGTTAATTGGCTAAAAATTGTGTATGCATAACTCAAGATACCAAAAGGAATCAAACTATAAGAATCAACCTGCTATATTTACTTTCTAAATGTACAATAGTCAGGTGTGAAGGTCTTAAGATGGCTCCTTCAATGTTTTGTATTTGTCTTCTTTTAATGGTGCATCATCATCATGGGCAATCTCTGATGATGTTGATTGTGTATGGATGGATGTTTTTGTATTAAAATATTCAATAATGCTATTGCAGTGTAATGTAGATACATGGTAAATAATTACTCCATGCTTCCAACAGTAATGCTCTAAACAGAAGAAGACAAGGACACGTGCTAAACCATGTGTGTCTTTATGTGTACAAAACTATTAATTCCAATTTTACAGTTAACAATAGGAAAAAAAGATATATAGGCTGTAGATATTAGTATTTAACATTGTGCAGGGAATGCACAATATTAGACACTGAGTTCATCTAGCACAGTGGTGGGCAACTTGCGGCCCAGCAGACTATCTGGTGGTGGGCCGCGAGTCAGTGTTTACATGACCATCCACAGGCATGGCCGCCCACAGCTCCCATTGGCCGGGAACTGTGAACCATGGCCACTGGGATCTGAAGATGGTCAAAATAAGCACTGTCTTACGACTCACCAGCAGAATACCCTTACAGGCCGCATGCAGACTGCAAGCCACAAGTTGCCCACCACTGGTCTAGCAACTATACTTGATGCAACATATTTTCCTGTTTTGCAGTATTGTATCCCTCTAACAGTACGCCATAGCTCCTAAGGCTGGCAATTGCCCTTTAAAACAAAACAAAACAAAAACACAGTGCTGAAAATACCAGCTGTTTTCAAATAGGGCTCCAATGTCCCTAAATAATGGTTGGGAAGCCATCAGAGAAGACAAACACTGAAGTCTTACTTTAGGTCTGTGTTAAATTTGAGGATGTCTGAGATTGCCCAAGGAATGATCATGCAACAGAAAACAAACTCCAAGCCTCTGAGTTCATCCAGCCCTAATCATTTTGAAGCTACTCAGTGATACTATGTAGTCAATGGAACACAACTCATAAAACAATAACTTGGCCTGCAGCCAACACAGTGCACTTAAACAGAATTCTAGTACCTATAGATTAAAAATGCTACACAGACAGCATTCAGCCTGAAGAGCTCCCTAAATGTTTGTATTCAAAGAGTTGTTACCGTGAAGCACCTCACAGGTCAGAAAGACAATGCAGAGGAAATAACAAAGTGCACTGATAGCAAATTGCCTCAGTGTGCAGTGAAAATGGATCATGAAGTTGAAATTGTTGCCAGATTGTCACAAAGTACATGACTAGGGAGAAAAAGAACAAAACAAAAAGAAAAAACCAACCCACTCTTACAGCGGATGTTAAGACCTAACAATAAAAATGTGAATGACATGACCCTCAACGGTGTCCCCTAAGGCCTATAATTAAGAACATTGGAAAAATGGTACAAGTCAAGATATGAGCTACCTCCCCTACTTGCATTGTGTTGATGTATGGGGTTTGGTTCACTTCTGTTGTCATATGACAGCACATTACCTGTGTATTAATTAGCCTTAGATGTTCATCTTATATTCATACCTGACATGTTACAGTGCTTAAATTAATAACCATTTTAATTAAATCCTGTATTTTCCAACCAGAAGTGATGGCACATGTACCTCCCATGAATCTAATGGTTTATATTCTCACCCATTCCAAGCATATTCTAATGAGTCATTGGCACAACATAATATTCATATTCTAATTTTTATCCTAATTAATTCATCCCTTTCAGAACTATTCTTATAATCTGAAATTTGTTCTTATTATTTTAACCTTAGCTTTAAATCTAGCTTTATGAAATAGAAACCAAAATAAAAACTTCAACTGTCTTTACCTTTGCTTGTGCTGAATTAAAATAGAACCATATTTGTTTCTCCTCTAAATCTACCTTGAGACATGGTGGCTTTGGTCAATAATTACTTGTGTGTGTGTACTAAAATGAAAAGAAAAGACCTCAACTAAAGCTGAGCAAATATTTCACAATAAATATTTTTCTGAGATTTTAGCTCCTTGTTCTACTTGCACAATGTCTGCAAGCAGAATGCCATTTTTTGACATTTTGGGAGTGAGTTCCCCCCCTCACCCTTAAGGGAAACAGATCTCTCCAATACAGTCGTTGATGCTGGATATTTAAGTGTGCTGATTATTTGTGATTGGTCAGATAAGTCACAGGGAAATGTTTCTGCTCACTGATTGTGGGGGGCTTTCCAAACACATCTGGAGCTTTCTGCAGACTCAAGCCATTACCGGCACCACTCCACACACATATTAATAGCACTGTAATTAGTACATAGTAATTACAACTGTCTAATTGTTTATTTAATATAAATGAATACAACTTTCATAAATGAGGACAGGCTGATTGTGGTAGGATAGAATGGATAGCGAGCCAGCTGGCTGGGGAAAAGGAGGTCTAGACACAGGTTGGCTGCTGGCATGGGCTGTAAGGGCAAGACAAATAAGTTTTGGGTAGCATGAAGAGGTAGCAGTTGGAAGAGGGCAAAAGATGCTCTCATTCTGGGGCAGTGTGAAGTAGCTAGGCTAGAGAGTCCTAGAGAAGGCCCAAATAAGTGTCAGTATAAAGCACCTAGGAGAAGATAAGAAGCTTGAAGCTGGGGCCAGCAGGTGAAGCAGCTGTGAGCCATAGAACAAAGTGTACTTACTTCCCCATTTCTTCTCCACTGACACACTTAAATCATCAAATATCTCCAGCCCATGAGAAGTAAGGATGGACCTCTAACCCTTCGCCTCTGTGTGGCCACCATCCAAAGTCTCCTTGCATCCCATCAACCCAGGTATGCAGCCCATAAGAACTGGCTAGGGCTGGGCAAACAAACTTTTTTTGGACAGAAAATTAACTTTTCAACTAAATGAAAAGGTTCACTGAAAGTGCCTTGTCATTTTGAAAACTTTTCAAGTTTTGGCCAAAAAACTTCCTAAACCCTAAGAATTTGAGCTGAAAACTGAAGCCAAAAAAAGTTTGTTTTTCTGTTTATTGATGAAAAGTTTAAATTTTCTGTTAAACATTTTGACAAATAATAAAAGCTTTAACTGTTGACAAAATTTGTCCTGGGAGAAATATAAAAGCATTTTCCAATCCATTGTAGAAATGATACTCCCTAATGGGACAAGACCACAAAACATCTCCAGCACAAATAGTAACTAGATGCAAATGATCATGTATGACTTTGCAGTTTGGTTCCGGGAAGGCTTACAGGAAGCTAACAGGAAAAGGGAGAAACGGTGTCCAAAGCAAATCCATTTGTTCCATTTGCACAAATAGTTTCACCATACTCTATTCTCAGTGTGGAAACACTAGGGGATGAATTTTCCATACAGAAGTATCCATCCAAAAATATATGTTCACCCATCACACTTAGAGAAAATATATTTGCATGTGTAACCGGCAACTGTACATCCAAGTAGGTGTTTGTATGCATATTTACCAACACAACTGCACTTTGGCAGTTCCACTGACACTGCACAAAAGTGCAGTATGACAGGGGTATCCCCATTTGAAAATATATACCTAAAACATTAGCTGAGCCAGTCTTACAAAGGTCAGATACAACAAACAGGTCCCCCACACCATGACTTATTTTTAGTGCCTGCAATACAGCTGAGTGGATGCCAACATATTCTTTCCACAGCTACAGTGAGTATACAGACCTCCAAAGCATCACAACGTAAACGTGAAAGAACAATCTTAACTCACTCGGTTCATGTGAAGGCTACTAGTGCTGTCACTTCTGTTGTTCAATACTTTTCTGCTCTTATATCCTCTGCTTGTATTGTCTCTGCAGATTCTCAGTAAGTGCGTCAAAGGGCACATGAAGGATTTTTTGAATGCTGAGATGAGAAAAATAAATTTATATTCCCCAGAGGCAGAACTATTGGTGCAGAACATAATTAAACACTGGCTACTGCTTTTCCTCAATGCACTCTTAAAGGGGGTTAACAAACACAGGTTTGAAACAAATCCTGGACTGCATTATTGGCCTAGTAAAATGTATGAGAGGGCAGAAGGGAATTCAAATTTAAGTAGAGTTGGGGATTTTGTTTATTTTGGGAACAATTACTTTAGGTCTCTACCATGCCAAAATAGGTGTGTGTCTGAAATGAAAGGGCCAGATAACTAGAGACTAAAACAGTTTCCACCTAGTAAAATCGCTACTGAAATGGTGCTGTCAGTATTAACTGGCTTGTTTGCACTACAAGGGTGAAGTTAAAATTCCCTCAATTGTCTTCTCTCAAGCCCAGAATTTCACAGAATCTGACTTTGGTTCATGAATTAGCTTTACTTGAATTGGTTATACATTCAATTTCTTTTTGAGGAGCATGCCACTGATTAGAAAATTTGCCCCATTGTGTTGTAGGGAATCCACATGGATAAATGCACATTTCATTTAAGGCACACAGTGTACCTTGTCATCTCTTGTTTCAGCAAATGACATGCCAGTTTAACTCATTAATATAAACTTATTTGTTGTTTCTTAAATATTACAAAATAATAAAAGTGACCATTAATTCTGTACTCGGAATGGAATAATACCCCTTTCCTCGCACTGAAGATATTTTCTTATTGCTGGCCAGAGGGAAGGAATTCAGCAAACTGGACTTAGCTCAGGCTTACCTTCAAATGAAGTAGAGGAAGGGTCAAGGAAACTCTTTACCATCAACACCAAAAAAGATTTGTCCTAGTACAACCAAATGGTATTTGGAGTGGCATCTGCCCCTGAAGTCTGGCAGAGAGTAATAAATCAAGCACTCCAAGGAATACCAAGTTGTAGGTTTTACAGAGTCATCGTCACCAGATTCAGTGATAAGGATCACTTGAAAAATCTGGCACAAGTTTTCAAAAGGTTGGAAGAATATGGATTACAGGTGAACTGTGATAAATGTGGGATCTTTACGGAAGCAGTTACATACTATTGACATATCATATGTGGTAAAGGACTGCCTAAGTCACTGGAGAAAGCTGAAGTATTTATGAGAGCACCTCCCCCTGAAGATGTCACAGGTTTGTTTCTTCATCAGGTTTGTTAGCTATTATCATAAGTTCTTGCCAAACCTGGCAACACTATTGTACCCACTGTATCAGTTTCTTCTGAAAGGAAAATGCTGAAAATGGACTAAGCAATGTGAAGAGGTTTCCTAGAAGGCAAGGCAGCTAGTTACTTCTGAGCACATATTAAATCCCAACAACCCAGAGCTAGCACTCTCCTTGGCACGTGATGCATCACCTTATGGAATTGGTGATGCCTGATAGTCAGGAACAACATATGCTTCCCGATCTGTAGGCCCAACAGAATACAACTATGACCTGAGAGACCATGAAGCCTTGAGTCTAGTCTGGGGAGTTAAGAAATTTGGACTTTACCTGTCTGGTAAGAAGTTTACGCTCATGACAGACTGTAATCACATGTTGCCCATATTTAACCCTAAGCAGGATGTTCCAGAAATGGGTGTTGCTCATATTCGGAGATGGGCTTTTTTCTTGGGGGCCTATAAGAATTATGTCAAATTTAAGGGAACAGCTCAATGTTGTAATTCTGAGAAGTTATCATGACTGTCATTGTTGAGTACAAGCTCCACACAACCACAAGATGAACTTAAAGCTGTTAAAATGTTAGATGTGGCACAAATTGGCATACTTCCTATTACTCAGGCAACACTGAAACAAGAACTGAGTAAAGACATTATCTTAGCAGAGGTTTATGAAGCTGGAAGACAGAACCAGTAGAGAGCTTAAGCCATTATTTCATCGGAGGTGTGGCATGCACAGGAATAAAAATTTGGCCGCTTTTGAAGAGGCACTTTCTCTGCCTCCTGTGGCCAGAGGAGCTGGCTCCCCCTCCCACTCCCCACCTCCCGCCAATCTTTGAGAGGTGCAGCAGAACAACCAAGTTCACTACAGGCCAAACTGCAAACTCCTCTTTGGCATATTGGGATGCCACACATGCAACAAAACCAGTTGCCTGCAAATTTGTTCCTAGGATGCAACCACCTGTCTCGCTTGGGTTAGTTAAAGCCTGATCTGTGAAGAGAGGAAATTAACAAGCAGACTGAGCAAGAAGAGGACCATGGCAAATTAGAGTTACATATCAGACAACGTGTTCTTGCTCGAGATTACAGAGGTGATCACAAGTGGGTTCCTAGTACAATGCTGGTTTAGAAGGGACCTTATTTTTATGCGATCACAGTGAAACCTGATGTGATATGGCATCACCTTATTGAGTCAATTCAGAATGTATCCCCCAATCAAAGAGTCATGACATTGTCTGCACCCGATCTGATTGATTTGAATTCTGAAGTTCAGGACACTGTGGCTATTAATTCCTAGCACAGAAGAACTAGAATTGTCTTCCAAAGCATCTGTTGATGTGTCTACTCCAGAACCGGAGAAATGCTAACCTGTGCACCAAAGGAAACTGCCTGAGTGATTCAATATGTATTTGAAATAGTTGAGAGGTATGATAGAGGAACAGTGGAAGAATAATCCTCTCACTCTGCCTGGAGTGTGCAGGTAATCTATTCTGATGTCCTTATTCATAGCTGCAATTTCTAGGTTAGACATGTTTGGGGGGAGGGGGATAAGTGGGGAGGAATGTAGTGTATGCAGAGTAATTGTGCGTGTTCTATGCCTCACCACTAGAGGCATCTGTATGTATCAAGATCCTACTAGTGGAGCAGTAGAGTGTGACACAACAAGAAGCAATGTCGTTATTGAATAAACAAGCAGGTTACATAGCTCTCTGTCTGTATCTTAACTGGAAAATTCCTGGGTCCAGACATAACAGACTAACACTTTGTTAGTTTTGGAAAATGGGTTTAAAATTCTGCAAAATTCTCAGTTTAAAGTTGCCCCAAAGAGATCCAGTTCTGTTGGGTCAAAAATACAGTGAGAAGGGTCCCCTCCCCACCACCACTACCACCACACACACATAGCTCCTATAAAAGCAGGAAATTGAAAGGTGCAACCAAAATGAAAACAAATAAAAATATTATCTAAACAGTCCTGGACCTCAGAAAAGGATCAGGTTCAGTTAGGTGTGAATAACCGGATTCTTTTTTTATTTTCCTATATTTGCAGATTTTGAAACCAGAAGGAACCGTTATGATAATCTAGTCCAGGGGTAGGCAACCTATGGCACGTGTGCCAAAGGCAGTATGCGAGCTGATTTTCAGTGGCACTCACACTGCTCGGGTCCTGGCCTTCGGTCCGGGGGCCTCTGCATTTTAATTTAAGTATAAATGAAGCTTCTTAAACATTTTAAAAAGCTTATTTACTTTACATACAACAATAGTTAGTTATATACTATAGACTTATAGAAAGAGACCTTCTACAAACATTAAAATGTATTGCTGGCACACGAAAACTTAAATTAGAGTGAATAAATGAAGACTCGGCACACCACTTCTGAAAGATTGCTGACCCCGATCTAGTCAATGTTCTACATAACACAGGCCAGAGAATTTCACCCAGTGATTTCTGCAAAGACCCCAATGGTCTTGATTGAAAATCCAGTCTTGATTTAAACTTCACTCCTTATTCACACATCCCCAGAACTAACAGGAGTTAATTATGTCTCAAGATTTTAAAATTCTGGGCATGATTCTCCTCTGTCTTGCCCCAATTTTACAGCCGTGTAACTCTAATTGAAGTAAGTTTGGCTTTATGCCAGTGTAACTGAAAGTAGAATCAAGCTTTTTATGTTTCTCTATAATCTTATTATGCTACTACTGTCTCTTTAAAAGCCCTTACAACTGTTTATGTATTTAGCTCAAATAAACTATTTAGCTAAATTGCTAAAATGGGGGATATTTTACTCACAAGGAACATCTGAGTTATATAGATATTAATATATAATCTAAGGCTATAACTGGCGATTGTGCATTTTAAGGCCCTGACGGCACTTGCTTGCATGAAGAAAAAGCTTTTATTTTCCCTGTTAGATCATAAGTGCTATATTGTTAGTGCAGCATCAGCTCTAAACCAGGTTACAAGTTGCTTATTCTTCAAAATGAAGCTTTACTTTTTAGCTTAATTGCGTTTTTTCAGGACTATTATTAACTTCCTGGGATGGAAAAAAAAACCCACAACATTTTAAAGAAGCAGAAATATCTGTAGCATAACGCAAGGTTGAAAACATGTTCGTCTCAAAAAATAAAGTCACAGGAATGTAACAGTTGCATATTGTCATATATTTATTTCATCAAAATATATGGATTGTTTGTAGGGGTAATTATGCATACTCAGGTCTACTAGTACCAGGGCTGTGTATCAATTATATTTAAACTACTGTTTATTATTTGTACTTTCTAGAAGCTCCTAGCAAAGCTATACTCTGTTGTGCAAGGTTCTGTACAAAAACATACTAGGACAATCCCTACCCCACAGAATTGACAATTGAAGGGTAACAGAGGCACAGAGAGGTGAAGTAACTTGCCCAACATCACACTGCAAGTGAGTGGCAGACTTGGGTACAAACCCTACATCTTGATACCCAATCCATACGCTACCCACAAGACCACACTGCTTTTGTGTTCTCAAAAAATCAACTAATGATGCACGAAGTAAAAGTCTTCTTACTATATGTGACTGACTATTAATGCCTTTTTTTTTAAACAATGTTTTCTTTCCAAGCCTCCAAGTTTTTAAATGAGACAACTTTTGAACAAGCATTTTTACTGGTGTGCAAAGGTACTGGGATCTTGTATCACTCAAGAGTCTTTCCAGTATTGCACTTAATCACATCTCATTGATCTGGAAATGGAGTGCCTGGTTGGCAATCTAAAAATGGCATAAAGCTCTCGAGTCTAAGAAAGACAATTGCTGATGATATACAGTAGTTAAAAGGAAGGGATCAGTGAAATGAAGGAACTGAAAAGGCTTTTTTATTTTGTTTTTAAAAAGGTGCAGTACATAAAGAGAATGAGTTTTTAAATAGTTTAATTAAGTTTAATTTAGAAACCAATTGAAAGACAAAGGGAAAAAACAAATCTGAGCTCTCTCAAAGAGAATGATTGAATGGGGGCTCTGGTTCTCATTATAGTCTGAGATTTTTCATGGGAAGTTATCACTCTTTATGTAACAAAACAGTAAAATGTTGTTCATGTTTTATTTTCTCTTCTCTTTTACACTTTGTCCATTGGTGGATCCAACATAAAATGCCACCAGGAAAATATCAAATTAGTAACTATAACTTGGCTTTATTTAAACAAGCTAACTTATTTGCACTTAGGTGGCTATGTACATATCCTATTCTGTAAGCTATTCTTAGACTGTAGTATATTTTACTTGAGTATGAATTTATTACATGCTGCTCATATAGGCAACTTTCATAAAATCTGGCACTCTCAGATTATCACATATCACTGTGTTTCTTCAGGACAGGAACAAAGACAGTCACCCATTCACCTCAGTTGATCCTAGATAGTTTTACTATACCTTCCAGACATTCCAGTTGCTTGTCAACTGCATCTCTGATGGCAAGTGGTACCTCTTGAGCTTTGAAGAACTGAGAGCTTTCCCCTTTTATCAGATTGAAGTCAACATTGATGCTGTTCAGGTGACCAATACCCTTTTGAAACACCACCACTGCTCTGGATAAAGTCTCTTCCAACTGCTGTTGTGAGCTAGTACTCAGCTGGACTTGAATAGACGTGATGGGATCACCAACCTAAGCAAATACTGTTCAGGCAAAGGTGGCTGAAGAATGTATTTTGATTGGTTCATGTTAATGAGATGAGGTAATGCTTCTCTGCATTGTTTATCTTGGGACGGATAGAAGGAGTGAGTTTTACCATCATGGCTGCCACTCCCAACATCTGCTGAGATCCCCAGGATCCACCATGACCTCATTAGTCCTCCATCATCCTGATCTTGAAAGGTGTCCTTTTCTAACCTGGCTAGCAACTAGGGCATAGCTCAGGGGGTTAGAGCAGTAGTCTAGGAATGCACGGGTTGAAGGTTAAAATTCCATGTATATGAGGGGCAGCATCTCAGACTCTGAATCTTCTTACTAGTGGTTCATGTCTCCTCAGTATTAGCCTAGAACTAGGGTCCACCTCCATAGATTAGGCCATTGGCTTTAACTAAGTCCTGAACAGCACCTGCACTGTCAGACTTAGGTTTCTGCTATCATCCCCTCTCTTCTATGTCCTCCCCCATCTTATTTCTTCTCTTTCCCCTTTTGCTTTCTGTTTAATAAGAGCCTAACTTAGCTGGCAAAGACTTGCAACACTGCTGTGAATGCATGACCTGTGGAGCAGCTCAGAGTAATCCCTAAACACCCCAATGTCAGTACAAATTTACCAGGTCTCAGGCCAGGTCTACACTACGCGTTTAAATCGAATTTAGCAGCGATAAACCGATTTAACCCTGCACCAATCCACACAACGAGGCCCTTAATATCGATATAAAGGGCTCTTTAAACCAGTTTCTGTACTCCTCCACGACGAGAGGAATAGCACTGAAATCGGTATTGCCATGTGGATTAGGGTTAGTGTGGCCGCAAATCGACAGTATGTGTCTCCGGCCAGTATCCCACAGTGCACCATTGTGACGGCTCTGGAAAGCAATCTGAACTTGGATGCACTGGCCAGGTAGACAGGAAAAGCCCCACAAACTTTTGAATTTCATTTCCTGTTTGCCCAGTGTGGAGCTCTGATCAGCACGGGTGGTGATACAGTCCCAAATCCGAAAAGAGCTCCAGATGGACCACACGGGAGATACTGGATCTGATCCCTGTATGGGGAGACAAATCTGTTCTATCAGAACTCCGTTACAGAAGACAAAATGACAAAGCATTTGAAAAAATCTCCAGGCTATGATAGACAGGGGCCACAGCAGGGACTCAGCACAGTGCTGCATGACAAGCATAACAGAAAGCCAAAGAATCAAATGGACACTCATGGAGGGAGGGAGGGGGTACTGAGGACTCCAGCTATCCCACAGTCCCCGCAGTCTCCGAAAAACATTTGCATCCTTGGCTGAGCTCCCAATGCCTGAAGGGTCAAAAACATTTTCGCCAGTAGTTCAGGGAATATGTCATCAATTTACTCCCCCTCTCCCCCCAAAGAAAAGGGGAAAAAATCATTTCTCGCCACTTTTCAATGTCACCGCATGTCTACTGGATGCTGCTGGTAGACGGGGTACTGCAGCGCTAAACAGCAGCATCCTTTCCCCTCCCTTCCCCAGTGGCAGATGGTATGGTACAAAATGACTGATAGTTGTCCTCCTCATCATCCTGTGACTGCTCCTGGCTGGCCTTGGTGAGGTCGGCCGGGGGTGCCTGGGTAAAAATGAGAATGACTCCCTGTCATTCCTGGCAGACAGTATAAATGCTGGGTAACCGTCCTCATCATAGCAGCTGGAGCCTGTGCTCCATCAGCCCCCCCACCCCCCTTTCATGTCCAAAGAAAAGATTCTGTACTCCCTGGACTATCATAGCAGCGGGAGGCTGTGTTCCTCTCCCCCTCACTCTTTAATGTCCTGCCTGGACTATCATAGCAGCTGGAGGCTGCCTCCCCCTCTCTTTATCTTGCTAAAAAGTCAGTGTTTCTTATTCCTGCATTCTTTATTACTTCATCACACAAATGGGGGGACACTGCCACAGGAGCCCAGGAGGCGTGTGGGAGGAGGGAAGCAATGGGTGGAGTTGTTGCAGGGGCACCCCCTAGAATGGCATGCAGCTCATCACGTCTGCAGGATCTCTGGGGCTCTGACCCAGAGTGGCTGTGCTCTCTGGCTCTCTAGTAGACTTGCCCCATATTCTAGGCAGGACTGACTCTATTTTTAAACAAAACAAAGAAAGGAATGACCTGGGGAGTCATTCCCATTTTTGTCCATGAGCCCCAGCCGACCTCACTGAGGCCAGCCAGGAGCACCCAGGACAGCAGCAGATGATACAAAATGCTTGATAACCATCATCACCATTTTCCAATTGCAAATGGTACAAAATGATTGAAAACCGTCATCTCATCGCCAATTTACAATGGCAGACAGTGCAATAGGGATGGTAGCCATCTTTGCTACCTTGCAAAGGCAAATGAATGCTGCTGTTTAGCGCTGCAGTACCGCCTCTGTCAGCAGCATCCAGTACACATACGGTGACAGTGACAAAAGGCAAAACAGGCTCCATAGTTGCCATGCTATGGAGTCTGCCAGGGCAAACCAGGGAAAAAGGGCACGAAATGATTGTCTGCCGTTGCTTTCACGGAGGAAGGATTGAGTGACGACGACATTTACCCAGAATCACCCGCAACACTGTTTTTACCCCATCGTGCATTGGGATCTCAACCCAGAATTCCAATGGGCGGGGGAGACTGCAGGAACTATGGGATAGCTACGGGATAGTTACCCACAGTGCAACGCTCCAGAAATCGATGCTAGCCTCGGTACATGGACGCACACTGCCGAATTAATGTGCTTAGTGTGGCGGCGTGCACTCAACTTTATACAATCTATTTTACAAAACTGGTTTATGTAAAATTGGAATAATCCCGCAGTGTAGACATACCCTCAGGCTGGCTGATAGGACTGTGTGCTGTGCCCATGTGTCCAACAGTGAGAGTGCAAGTGAGAGTTAGCAGTAGAAGCAGAAGCTTCATTTTTCTCTCTTTCCTGTTCTTTTCAGTCCCCTTTTGTGTGCTTTCATTATTTTCAGGTAAACAGGATTAAATTATAACAGCAGCAGCTCCAGACCATCTCAATTAATTTCTTCTCTTTTCCCCACAAAGGACAATTAATACCATCTAGAAGATTGCCAACCAGGGGGCTTTCCTCATAAATACCCTGTACAGCTAAAGGGAATCTGAAATACTGTTAAAAATTAAAGCCTTACTTAATACTTTTTATTTAAATGCTTTAACTGCTTTCCGTTCATTTTCTGTATCTTTAATAAAAGGTTATATTTTGAGTGCTGGTTGTTGCCATGGAACTAAGCAGGCCAATGTCTGTGTAGTCAAAACCCTGAACCATGTTTAATTGTTTAGTGTTGTACAGTGACTGGGTCATGTTAACTCCTTTGATGCTCTGGGCCCATTTATTCCATAAAATTTAACACCACAGGCCAACTGCTGCTATGGAAAGAGCTGATCGACCTGCTATGAGACAACTTCATGCAGGGTCAAGGGGAAAAGGAGGAAGATATTTCCAGACCTCAAGAATCCTTCCAGTTGTGGGATATAGATCCTTCATCTGAAATGACTCCTGTTGTGTGGAGAGAATGGTGGTGTTCCTCTGCTTTGTACTTTGTGTGTAACTTACACCAGTGCAAAGTGAGTGCATGGGGACTGTGAAATAGTATCACTCTAATTTGGACTGGTGTAAATAATGACACAAAGTGCAAGGCACTGGAGAATCAAGGGCTAGAATCTGCCCCCAACAAGCCCTAGAAAGAGCAAAGGAAGGATGGCTGACAAACTTCTCCCAAAGAGTGCAGCTCCCCAGACAGGGAGGGGTATAAAAGTGAGGGTCAAAGTGGAAGAGACTCAGAAAGGTTTCATGCAGCACAAAGAGTATCTGGTAAGTCGTCATGCTTTTGGGTATTAAAGTTTAAATGCTTGCTGCTGCTCTGCCATTTCTTTGGGCAAGTCATGAGCTGTCTCAATTTTGTTCTGTCAGATAGAGTTTAGAATTCTGAAAAGAGAAACAGAGCTAGAGCTTTGCACATCCTGCTCTTAGAACTTATACCGTTAGAATGTGTCTACTCATGGTTCTTGGAAATCATTGAACGTGAGACAATTCACCAATAGGAGAAAGACAGCTCAGGGCATGGATTGATAAATTATAAAGGACATCATCATATTTCCACTTAGAAAATCCATTTAGCACAATGAACAAAAACTCTCACATCAGAATAATAGTGCAAAGGTTCACGCTAATCTTGACACTGATTACTGTTCAGTTACACTTTGTAAACACATAGGTTTAAACAAACAATATATCAATAATGCCTCATGCCCAGGATGATTTTTGCCCTCTGTGGTGAGGTTTACTTGGTCAGACAGTTTCAATAGGGCATAGGTGGCAAGCAACCATGACAACCATTAGCTAGTCAAGTGTGCTGTATATATGATTTGAAAACAGTTTGTGCATTCAACTAAGGGTCACAGATAAAACCTGATTCAAAAAACTTCAACAAGGCTGTAATACGGCAAGAAACTTTTATTGTATTGTTCATAGGCTTTATTATTAATTATTATTATTAGTTATAGGCTTTGCTCCAACAATATCCAACTGAAATTGATGCTCTGTTGAATTTGTACTGTGCCTATCATGCTATGTGAAACAGTCCCTGCTCTGAAGAGTTTATACACAAGACAAAGGATGGGAGGAGAATAAGACATAACAAAATATGTTAGTGTGAAATCCAAGTATAGAACCCACCTCTCCTGACTCAGTCCACTACACTATCCATTAGGCCATGCTGCCTCTCAGTGCACAGATTTGTAATAATTTGTATTGTCTCTATGATGCTCTGTGAGATACCCAGAGGCGCTCAAGTGAGGCTCCATATGTAATCAGACTGCTGAGCATGGAAACAACAGGTATCATTTTTGTGCGCCATGGAGGGAGGCACTAGGAAATTATGGGAACAAGAAAGGGTAAATCAACCTTTCCTGACTACTGAGAGTTACATTGAAATACATAGCTAGAGGAGGCAAAGTCATCTGTTCATAATCCTCAGGCTAGCACAAAAATGTTACATCTAATGTGTATGGCATGGAAACGGAACAACCTTAATAAAATATTAGCAACCTGTAGAGCTTCCATATTTACCTGTGAGGAAGTATTTGGATTAGATGTGGTAAATGAGCTGCACTTCATGAGTCTGAATAAATTGTAATGAAATGGAATGGGTAGAGATTACTATATGCCTGACATATAATATGCACGACATACAATATACACAATATTATGTTCTACTAATTATTGCATTCGCATTCCCAGTCAGCGGTTTGGCTATTATTTGTATTATTTATAACAAGTGCCTAAAGGCCCAAATGAGAACAGGCCTATTGTGCAAGGCATTATACAAACTCATAGTAGGAGACAGCCTTTGTCCAAAGGAAATTGCAATCTAAAGAGTTCTAGAAAGGAAGGATCATCCTCATTCTACAGAGGGGGAACTGCAGGAGTAAGCAGTTTGGTCACGGTCACACAGGATTCAGAATTGTTTGTAGGAAATTTTAGAGTAGAACAACTGATTATAAATGCCTTGTCTCTGCCCATGTTGTTTCTGGGAAGTGTCTGTATGCACTCGAGGCACACAATTTCTGCAAGAATCAGCTAGTTGGTAAATTGGCACCTGGCTGCTTTATAAACTCACAAGGTGAGATCACATATGTTTCTGTCATTCACTGATGTGCTACACCCAAAAATGTTATCTCAGTGCAGGATTTTGCCACACATGAAGATTCAGATTGGCTTTAAAAGAAATCTAATTCTAACGCAACGTTGCACATTTTATTTTACAATATCAAAGTGTTTTGCAAAAGTAAATTAATCCAATCTCACAATACAGGCAATGAGGCAAGTACAGGGAGATTACTTCAACATTACACAGTACTCAACCACAGTCATTCAGAAAGTCAGCGGCCTTGCCCGGAACAGAACTTGGGTGTTCTAAACCACTCTCCTCCACACCATGCACTGTGTTACTCTGCATCTCTAGTGACCGCCACAAACAGCTATATTGCCACAGTATCTACAAAATGGGCCTGAACAAAAGCTCATGGACTTCAATGAGATATTTCCCCACTGTGTTCAATGGCCATTGGATCCAGCCAAAACTGGAACCGCCTATTTCCACCAGCTAGTAGTGAAGAGAATTTTAAGATATAGGTGCGGAAGGGGACATCTGCCTTTAGCCAACCCTCTGGAAGAGTAATGTGGGTATGAAAGACCACATTCATATTCCTGTAGAGTAGTTCATATAAAACACTTAAAGACTGAAATGATCAGAAATAATAGCACTTGATTTGATATAGAGAAGTAAGAGGAAATGCACTTTATGTGGTGACACTTTTCTTGAAGTTGTTAATAGCCTCAGAATTTAACATTTGTATTATTCTACATACTATAAGTTTTTCTTTTACTTTCCAAGAAGGTGAAATGAATACTTCAGAATGTTTAGTTCTCTGATCACTGAGGAGGTGGGAAAAATCTCATTGTATTTCTCTTGAACTGCTTTTCAGCTCTGAGTCTACTCTGTAATTGTTAAAAAAAAATCTCACTGTATTAGCAATAACTAGCTCTGTTAAAGTAGATCTTTCAAATAAAGTCCATGTAATCATAACCATTACTGTAACTGTTTGGATGCTCTACTGCACCATTTGAAAGTCCATTTAGTCTTTCTTCAAAGTAATATTCACTTCTGAGTTAATTTTGAACTAATAAAGTATTTCTTCAAATAAAAACGTTATTCTGGAATGACATTGTAATCTCCAATTTCTTTCATCTTCTCCTTGAGATGTTCTGATTTGCATAATGTTTTAACTCTTATTTTATATA
The DNA here is from genome assembly GCF_003597395.2 of Chelonoidis abingdonii. Classification (NCBI taxonomy): domain Eukaryota; kingdom Metazoa; phylum Chordata; order Testudines; family Testudinidae; genus Chelonoidis; species Chelonoidis abingdonii. The sequence continues at coordinate 29,223,818 of NC_133787.1, forward strand.
TATATATGTTTTCTTTCAGAAGATAGTCTTACATCTTAGCACTCTGAATATGTTGCAATACAGGAGTCAAGATAAAAAAAAAAGGAACACTGACTGTGAAGATTATAAGGAACAGACTGACATTAACCACTTCAATATTTCTCCTAGAAATGAAGCAGAATTTCATATACTATGAAATTATTCCCATTGGAAAACATTGAACTCAGGGATCCAAAGCTACAAAACATCTCAGAATACTGTTTTTACATACACAGACACACACAACCTTATAAGAAAATGTTTCTGACAGTTTCCTTTGAAAGACTTCTTTTTTGATTTTACCAGACTGGGTGTCCATTTTTTCTAATTGTGATGTTTAGCACTTTTATGGCAGTAGGGCCAGGGCTCCTTTCAATTAGGATAATTTTCATGTAGCATTAATATTTCCCTATAAAGTATCTCAGGCATTCAGGGGACATTCAAAAGACCACAAACTCTCTCTCGGACAGCCAGGCTGCAGAGCACTCAGCCTCCATGCCCTAGCAGTCTGTTTGCAGTTCCCCAGCTTCCTATCTGGAAGGCTCATCAATTTTGCTTTCTCCCTGCAGGCGGAAAGTGAAATGGACAAGTCATCCACCTGGGCAGCCAGGGAGCCATCACTTCAATCTTTACTGACAGGAAAAAAGTACTCAATTTTTCTGGTAAAACTGAAATTTTCCTGCAGAAAATTCTGATTTTGCAAAAAGGGCCTTTTGTGCCAGTGCTACTGTTGATCTTCAGACTATGTCTACACAGAGATTAAAAAACAGTGTCTGGCCTAGGTCAGTTGACTTGGACTCCAGGGCTGAAAAAAATCACTGTGCAGACACTCAGGCTGGGGTTGGAGCCTGCACTTTGGGACCCTGAAAGGGTGGAGGGTCCAAGAGCTTGGGCTGGAGCCCAAACACGAACGGTTACACAGCAATTTTTAGCCCAACAGCCAAAGCTGTATGAACCCAAGTCAACTGACCTGGGCCAGCCGTGGCTGTGCCACAGTCTTATCTCCCTGTAGGTGTTTCCTCAGAGGTTGGGGCTTGTCCTGCACCATAGGGAGTTTGGCCATTGACTAGAGCTGGTTGGGATTTTTCTGACGAATAGTTATTTCAACAGAAAAAGCTGATTCATCAAAACTAAAACTGTTAAAAGGGAAGGGTCAATTTTGATAAATATGCCAATTCAAAAAACTTTTGAAAAAAAGTTTTAAAATGATCAAAATATCCCATTTTCTGCTGAGTTCTACGATTGACTTCAGTGGGAGCAGGGGAAAGCCCATAGTTAAAGATGTATTTCTAGTCAAACGTTTACTTCCGTATGCAACTTTTTTTTTTTTTGGCAGGAGGGGAGGGGACTCTCAATCATTGATTGAAGCAATGCAGGACCAGTGTCTTTAAGATATCTACACACTAAATGTGTGTCCTGCTCTAGATGTATGGAGTGGATGCACATTATGTTAAATGACTACTCTCATGATTGTGCTTCTGAATTAATTCCCCACTCTCATGGATGTTATCTAGGTATTTTTATGGTCCCCAACATCATAGTATCTGAGAAATCATGGGATAATAGAAAATTATGCTCATAACTGCTCCCCAGTCACCTGAGGAGCAGCCCTAAAGTTGGATTTAAGAAATCCAGGTGTAGTTTCTTTATAAAATATGAACATATGCACTGTGGTGTGTCCATCCCACATAAGGCAGAGCAGATTGTTAGGACAATTAACCTGACAGGTTGTATCTGGGGGACAGTTTCAGAGTGAAAGACTAATTGATGAGGAAGCCCAGATGGGCAGGGTCAGGCTGACCTTGTATAAAGCCAGCAAGCTGAGAACAGAGGAGGACTGCAGTGTGGAAGCTAGCAGTCACTCTCTAGGCTTAGAGAGGGAAAAGAAGGAAACCCAGGGAGAGAGAGAAGCCCTAGGTCCTGGCCCTGATGAAAAGTTTTACCTAGAAGGGTGGAGAAGGAAGCCTCTGTGAGGTGGAATAGGAAGCAGCCCAGGGAAAAAGCAGCAAGGTTAGAGATAATCTCAACCTTGGCTCTTATTGTAGAGTCTTTGGGCTGGAACCCAGAGTAGCAGGCAAGCCTGGGTTCCCCTACCATCTACTAGGAAGTGACACAGGATTGTGGGAGATGCCAACCAGACAGCTGGTCCAGATGGACTTTGGTACACCAGAAGTGGGGATTATATAGTGACCTATCTGGAAAGCTCAATCATGCTCAGTATTAGCAGAAGTATTGTAAGCAAGACTCAAGAAAAAAAAACCTCTTCCAGTCTACTCAGCATGCATAAGGCCTCAGTTGGAGTATTGTTTTCAATTCTAGGCTCCGTACTTCAGAAGAGATGTGGAAAAATTGGAGAAAGTTCAGAGGAGAGCAGCAAAGGTCTAGAAAACATGACCTACAAGAAAAGATTGAAAAATATGGGTTTGTTTAGTCTGGAGAAGAGACGACTGAGAGGGGAGATGATAACAGTCTTCAAGTACGTAAAAGGTTGTTATAAAGAAGAGGGTGATAAATAGTTCTCCATAACCACCAAGGAAGGATAAGAAGTAATGGGCTTAAACTGTAGCAAGGGAGATTTAGGTTAGACATTAGGAAACACTCTCAAACCTTCAGGGTAGTTAAGCATTGGAACAAATACTTAGGGAGGTTGATTTGGGCATAAGCTTTCATGGATAAAAACCCCATTTCTTCCCATGTATCTGAAGAAGTGTTTTTTTGGTTTTTTTAACCCACAAAAGCTTATGCCCAAATAGATCTGTTAGTCTTTAAAGTGTCACTGGTCTCCTAATTGTTTTTGTGGATACAGACTAACATTGCTATCCCTCTGATACTAGGGAGGTTGGAGGTTTTTAAGAACAGGTTATACAAACACCTGTCAGGAATAGTCTGGATAATACTTAGTCATGCCCCATTACAGGGACTGGACTAGGTGACCTATCAAGACCCCTTCCAGTCCTACATTTGTATGATTTCTGTGAAGAAAGAGGCTGTGAGGTGAATGAACAACAGAAGAGAGTGCCAGATTGAAAGAGAGCAGATTCCCCAGATGTAGCCATAAGGAAGCCACCCAGCAGTGAATGAACCCTGTGACAATGTTATTGTTCAATATAAACTAACGTTAATCCCAGCTATTTCCCCATTAACTTGGTTATATTATTCTGCTCCTCTCATATTATTCAAGTCTTGGGTTCTATTGTCATTCTTGGTCTCAAAATCCCATACCCAGCCAATGGACACAGAGTAGTTGTGTCTTGGAGGACAGGAAATGATTCAGAGTAACCTTATTAGCCAATTAAAGAGTATTACCAAGAAAGCTTTGTCATCCAACTCTGCTCTTTCAGAAGGATGGTGGTCAAGACACTGGACCTTAAAAGCATGATATGGGTGAAATGATAGTGAGGATGCTTAAGGGTTTGGCATAAATATGGAGGACTAAAAGATGGAATATGTGATTACTTGGTTTGATATTGCCAAGAGGGTAATCAGAGACCATGGCTGCCCATTAAAGCATACTGTAATTTCTTTTAAATACTGGAATTTCATTTTGGTCAATATTTTCCAACTTAGTGATTATTGGACCGCAAAAGGGTATGGAATGGCTTCCATACAAGGAAAGGCTAAAAAGATTAGGGCTGTTCAGCTTAGAAAGGAGATTAGTAAGGGGGAAGAGGGGATGGCTATATTAGAGCTCTAAAAAATCATGGTGTGGAAAAAGTGAATAGACAATTGTTATTTAACCTTTCACACAATACAAAAACCAGGGAACACCCAATGTAATTAATAGGCAGAAACTTTAATACAAACACGAGAAAATATTTTTCACACAACATCGTGTGAAACTCATATGTTCTTATCAGTGCCTCTATTGTGGGGCTGCCTAGCTTGTGGTGCCTTAAAGCAATCTAGTTGTCACCGGATGGATGTTTGGTGTGTTCTGAAAATTAGTAACATCTCAGAGTTCTGAAGTAGAGTGCTCAGAAGACTGAGGCACCTAAAATCACTCATCACTTTGGGAAATCTTGGTGTTGTTATTTGTCATCGCTGAGCCTGTTAATTTATGCAAGAAATATTTTGTGATGTCAGTTTCTCTTGCGATAAACATTTTCAAATGCTGCCAGAGCTCCATGTGCTTTCTTGACTTTAAATATGGTTTAAGGTGAAATGTTTAAATAAATATTTCAACAAATGTGACACAGCAGCAATCAATAATTTCTATACTATTTCTTGAGGTCAAACAGTTCCTTAAACTATTTCACAAGTAAATTCAGCCTTCTCAGTTTAAACACTTGGGTAATGTCTCATTTCTAAGCATTTAGAGTTTGCCAAAGCTCATTTATTTTTAATGAAACAGTAGATATTTTACAGTGTGTATCTTTATTTTTTCTTCATTCTGTGATATAAAGGCTAATGACAGATTTGTGTTCCTTCTGCTCAGTGAGAATACAAGCTTTACTTATAGCAACATTTTTGGAAGAATAAGACAATTTAGCATTACCCAATATCCCATGGAAGTCAGACTTCCAAAAAGCTGACTGTTCTTGTTTGTTTTTAATCCCATCACTGAAATTGGAAGGTACATATCTCAGAAGTAGTTTCAAATGGAATAGTTGATCAAATCCATGGAGCCCCTGAGGACACAAAATAGGTAGAAGACACCCACTTATATTACTCCATACAACAATAGTAAGTTGCATCACATACTAGGTACAAAAGACATTGAAGACGCTGGCTCATCAATTTTAATACTTCAGCCAGAAGAATACTGTCAAGGTTCCTCCCCCACTCTGAACTTTAGGATATAGATGTGGGGACCTGCATGGACACTTCTAAGCTTAATTACTAGCTTAGATCTGGTAACACTGCCACCATCCAGAAATTTCAGTGTCTGGAACACTTCCTGTCCCCCCAAAACCTTCCCCTCCCTGGGCAGCCTTGAGAGGCTTTTTCACCAAGTTCCTGGTGAACACCGATCCAACCCCTTGGATCTTAACACAAGGAGAATTTAACCCTCCCCCCTCCTTTCCCCCACCAATTCCTGGTGAGTCCAGATCCAATCCCCTTGGATCTTAAAACAAGGAAAAATCAATCAGGTTCTTAAAAAGAAAGCTTTTAATTAAAGAAAGAAAGGTAAAAATCATCTCTGTAAAATCAGGATGGAAAATACTTTACAGGGTAATCAGATTCATATAGCCCAGAGGAACCCCCTCTAGCCTTAGGTTCAAAGTTACAGCAAACAGAGGTAAAATCCTCTCAGCAAAAAGGAACATTTACAAGTTGAGAAAACAAAAATAAGACTAACACACCTTGTCTGGCTGTTACTTACAAGTTTGAAACATAAGAGACTGATTCAGAAATATTTGGAGAGCCTGGATTGACATCTGGTCCCTCTTAATCCCAAGAGCAAACAATCCCCAAAACAAAGAGCACAAACAAAGACATCCCTCCACCAAGATCTGAAAGTATCTTGTCCCCTTATTGGTCCTCTGGTCAGGCGTCAGCCAGGTTTACTGAGCTTCTTAACCCTTTACAGATAAAAGAGACATTAATCCTTAACTATCTGTTTATGACACATACACAGATCTCCAATCACATAAAAGAGAATGTCAAATATTTAGTGCTTCCCTTCACCACAAGAAAATTCCAGGCTGACACACAGGGCCTGATTTAAGGGGGGGAAATAATTATCATAGTTGTGCAATTGTACTTTATTTACACATGGAGTTACCAGCACTGAACTGCACATAGGTAACTGTGAGCACAAGTTACACTAATAGGTCATAAAAACAAAAACAACGTATAATAATAGGTCATGTAGGTATACATTTAACCCACTTCCAAGTGTAAAAGAGGCAATTGTCCATAAAAATTAAGCATGCAAGTGTTCTCAAATTTTGCCTATGCAATTACATACCTAATACTTTAGCAAACAAGGCCCATTTTGTTAAATGTTGATGGTCGTTTCATAGAATAATAGAAGATAGAAAACTGAAAAGGCCTGTTATAACATCCAGGTCAGCTCCCTGCTAATGCAGAATTGTTCACTCACTCCCGCTACCGATATATATATATTTCTATCCACCTTGGCTTTAAAAGTTTTTAAGCAATGAGATTACCTCCAAATTCTCTTGGGAATGTATTCCAGAGCCTAATGCATCTTAGTGCTGAGGAGCTTTTCCTGATATTCAGCTTGATGTTCTATACCATTGACTTTGTGAATATTGCCTTATTTTTTTAAATAAGCTTCTGTGCGTCACCGGAAAAGTTTGTAGAAGTTCTTATTTTAGGGACAGATGAAAGCTTTGTCGTCTATAACCAATAATGAATCACTAGAATGACCCAGATTTGTCAGAAAAATCAACCACTGAAGTGTTATTACTAAGTCAATATTTACTTTTTCATCAAGTCCAAGGAATTTATACCCATAATAGAGGCATTTGCCACAGTAACATTTTCATCATAACTAACACAGGCTAATATTCTGTGTAAAATTACTACCATGAATTAACTTTATGTCTGTAGAAAATGAGATTGTATGTAATTACTGATTTCCATTTATAATAAACTAAGCAAATTATCTCCACTAACATAAATGCACCATAAATTTGTTTTGAGGCATAATGAAGAAATAAATTTGTTAAAGAAATATGGACTGAATCTGCCAAATTATTGTAAATGATAGCTTCTTTAAAATTAAAGCATGTAATTGCAATTGGAAAACGTTATCCTCTTAATGGTTGTGTTATTATTTAGGTAGACCAATAATCTTCTTTGCTGATGCTTCGTTTCTAAACAATTGCCAGATTTTATGCATTTTAAATATCAAAAACCATGCAATCTAAAAATGCAATGATTTACCATTGGTAGGATTTTGTTAGTCCTAATGAATTTGAGGATTTTTTAAATTCAGATTTAAAAAAAAAATCTTCAGCAGAAAGTCTCCCATTTTTGTTCTCATATTATTAGACTAAGTGTACTCATTCAATAGACAAGATTATTTTAAACATCTGGTTCCCTGCATTTCATGTTAATGAGTGAAACATCACCTTATTGAATGACCTTTAAAATCAAATAAAGCAATCAGAATTTTATGACATTTTATCAATTACACATTACATTTTGTAATTAAATTTCAAAATTAACCTCTTTAAAATGCCATAGATGTTAAAATCTGATCACATTGTTGTAAGACACCAGTATTATCTGACAGTTGGTAGGAAGTTACAGTATCGTGTCTATCGATCCCCACTTTTTGTCAATGACCATAAGAGTAGTTAGTGTTAAAATATCTGACTTGATATCATCTAATGGCTTGATCCTTTGACCACTTATACATGTGAGAAAATTTATTCACATTCTAGCCCTGCTCAGTTCACTATTCAGTACCATAGCGCAAGATTGAAATTATTCACATACTTGTAAATGTCCTGAGACATTTCATAACATTCTGTTCTTATGCATTCTAAAATAAACCAGATCTTTCTGAAACAACATCTTAATCCTCATTTGAAGTACTTTTCAGTCAAATTGATAGATATTTCTTACAGCAAAGATGTCAGGAGGCATCCACTCCTGCCAAAATATTTTGTATCTTTACAGAATAGATAAGCCTCCTTTTTATGAGGCAAGCTACCAGAAATATATTTGTATTTGTGTCAGTGGGTGCTAATGCTCTATGCTGTTCACTGCATGCTATTATACATTATACAGCTATTCGAAGTAGGCATCATGTTCCAAATCTTCTCCCCAGCACACAGTTCCAATGAGCATCACATACAGTGTATTGAGGACAGCTGGTGGAATCCTCCCCCCAACACACGTGGATCAGCAGCAGAACCACACCGCAATTATAGGCTTAAGGCTGTTCTAGTCAGGGGCAGCTCTAGCTTTTTTGCCGCCCCAAGCACGACAGTCAGGTGGTTTTTGGCGCCGCGCCTGAGTGAGGTTCCTGGTCCCACAGATTCAGCAGCTTGCCTGCGGGAGTTCCGCTGGTCCCGTGGCTTTGATGTACCCACCACCAAATCTGTGGGACCAGTGGTCCTCCCGCAGGCAAGCCGCCAAAGGCTGCCTGTCTGCTGCCCTCGCAAGGACTGGCAGGCTGCCCCCCGCAGCTTGCCGCACCAGGCACGTGCTTGGAGCGCTGGTGCCTGTAGCCACCGTTAGCTCTAGTCCCTGCACCTCAGTTGTCGCCTTCCCATGCTGTGACTGCACCACTCCTCGAAGCCCTGCTCCTCCCCCATTCCTCTTTGGGGAATAGATCTCCCTGTGACTTATGGTGCATGGAAACTCTACTGGAGCTGAGCTGTAGGGTGAGCAGTGGATCTGTTGAGCTGCTGATCCTTTTATGTAGCAGAATCTCATTGGTACCACTGCATCTGAGGGATACCATGGCCACTCTTTAGGCCCACAGGAGTTGGCCCAGCATGCAGAAAGATGCTCAGAGTAAAATAAGCAGAGCAGGTTTTTAGGTTTCTTTTCAAAAGAGGTGGGGAGGAAAAAAAGCAACATTTTTGATGCTTTTATCTAATGAATTGTCACCATACACCTGAAGTAGGTTTTTTCAAAGTGACTCTCATCTGTAACTAAACAAATGTGTGACCCACGCAAAATGTGGGAGGTGGAAAGAGGGGTTTGCCTCTACCACCATTTTCTCTTGTGAAAATAGCTTGGAGGAACAACATTTAAGGGAAAACCAGCCATTTTTTCTGGCTCATTTTCACTGTTGATGCACTGTTTTTTTCTGTAGGTCTAGATACAAAAAGTCAATCTTGCATTTGGTAGCATTTAAACTCTCAGTAGTGAGAGCAGAGAACAACAAAAACAACTCTGGCAGAAAACTCTGACCCTAAAGTAGCTTAATCTATACTGAGAATAAAAGAAAATGGCAGCAATCATTAGGGAGTTGTTGCTAGTACAAATGGCAGCAACTCTCACATGACCAGTAGCAGGAAGAATTTAAGTACTTTGGGTCAGAAACTTTCATTTGAATGCATGTGCTGTGTGGAGGTGGGAAAATTTAATTTCAATGCACTTCATTTTCCCAACATTTTTAACTGAATTTTTTATAAAGTCATCAAAATTTTCTTTTACCAAAAACCTGGTTTTCATTAAAAGTTGAGAGCCATTTTGGCAATAGTTTCTGTAAGATTTTTGATGAATCAATGCAGTAAAAAATTGATGAAAACAGTTTGAAAACATGAAATATGGATTTGCTTTAAACCCCGCAAGATATAAACTACCTTGAAATAGTCATGGTATTAGGCACTGGCAACCCATGCAATCACAGGGGGGCCAAAGGAAGCAGATCCAGGGGGGGCCTGAGAAGCAGTCTACTGGGCATCAGCTGTTCCATTCTGCTGAGTGCTACCCGAGGCTCAACATGGTACAGCGTGACCTTGTACTCACCATGTCTCATGGAGGACTGCATTTTGTTCTACAAAAATGCCTTCCCCCACACAACGTGACCTTGTATGCACTGTATACACTAGGTCACTACTGGGGCCCTGGAATTGAACTTTGCAAGAGTCCTCTCAAAGGACAAACACCACCACTGCTGTGAAATTTCAATCTCTTCTGTGAATTTTTTAAAAAAGTTTTTGGACCGGGTTTAGCAATGATCCTTATGCGACTACATTGAGACATTTTATGACTTGTGGATCCAGTTGCCTGCCCCCATTCATCCCCTTCTTCCCATGAGTATCCATGTTAGCCTCACATCCATTACAGAGCTCTTCTGCATAGTGTTCAGGATTGATAGAAGTCCCCCTGTATGACTGCTCCAGCCATTTACCATCTTCGTGCATGAGTGACGCAGTGGTTCTGCCATACACATGGTCTCTCTGACAATAGATGAGCTTTGCCATGTGATCACACTTGTATCTGAATCCGAAGCTTAGGCTGCAATGGCCCTAGGTATGGCATTGTGGTCAGATTAGGTGTCTCTTCCTGTGACTTCAGAAGTATAGCCAAACCTGACAGTGTCATCAGCTAAGTGAGTTGTCATAAGGTATATTTCCCAAATCTGAACCTTAGCGTCCAAAATTTGGATACCTGCATGAAACCTCTAAGCTTAATTACCAGCTTAGATCTGATAGCCTGCCACCACCCAAAAATATAGGGTTTTGGGGCACTCTGACCTCCCCAACCTTCCCTGGGAACCCCAAGAACCCAAATCCCTTGGATTCTTAAAACAAGGAGGAATAAATCATTCCCCCCTCCACTCCCACCCCCCAGACTTTCCCTGAGAGAGACAGTAATCCTGGCACAGAGAGAAATTAGCCTCTCTCTTCCCCTTCCCTCCTCCTCCACCAGTCCTGGTGTTTACACCCACTCTCCTGGGATAAAACAAGGGAAACAAGGAAAAATCAATCAGATTCTCTAAAAGAAATCTTTTAATAAAAGAAAGGAAAAAGTAAAGAATTATCTCTGTAACTTCAAAATGTAAATATTACAGGGTCCTACAGTTTACAGACGAAGGAAGAAACCCTTCCTCCGGTACCAATACAAATCAAAATATTCCCAGCAACTACACATATAAAAGTTAACCAGCCAGATCCACATGTGCAAACAGAGTAAAACAAACAATTAAAAAGCCTAAATTGCCTGTTCTACTTACTATTTGAACAGAACTTTAGAGAGCCTGTAGTAATGTCTGGTCCCTCTCATACCCCCGAGAAAAGACACACACACAGAACAAAGGACCCACACCCAAAACTTCCCTCCACACAGGGTTGAAAGTATCTTGTCTCCTGATTGGTCCTCTGGTCAGGTGTTTAGTTCCCTGTTTGTTAACCTTTTACAGGTGAAAGAGACATTAACCCTTAGCTATCTGTTTATGACAGCAGTCCTGGCAAGCGCTACAGAGAGCACTGGTAGTAAAACAGATGATATTCAGATTCTTGCATAGTAAATTAGTTCATAGTGAGAAAATAACTCTCAGCCATTCCAATAATCAAAAGGAATGTTGTACTTTGCCTGCTGCCCTTAGACATGAGAAGAAAGCCATTGGCACTATGGGGTTTGAATCTTAATATAAACATCATTAAATCAGTTTCATTTTGGATTTTGAAAGCTAACACTGGCAGTGACAACAGGTAACTGGAAATTATCAATAGTTAATATTACAAATTAATATCAAATATTAATTGCAAATAATAATTTGGGGAAGAAAATTAGGATGCTATATTAATAGTATACATATGCAATAAAAGAGTTATGTTAAGAACTCATTAAAAACAGAGACCACACATACAAGGGAAAAGGTAGTGTCACCTAGGCATATGCTCCCCCATTGTTCTTATCCCATGTTAACCTTGGCTTTGCAGTGCAGGGAGCAGGAAGAGATCTAGTGAAGGACCCAATTTTGTTTCTCCCCTCAAATCTAGTTAATTCAGCCCAGGGGTCCGCTGCAGTTCCCCACAGATTGGTGGGCAGGGGGAGGTGGCATGGTTCCTTCCAACAGAAGAATGAGAAGAAAACTGTAAATTGAAACATTTGTCTATACTTTGGGCCACAATCACCATCAGGAGCAGGATCTAATTCATCTACTCATTGTAAATCCATATTACATTCACTGAAGTTAATCTGGGTTCCATCACACTAAGCCACTTGCTTAGAGGGCAGTTGATACTTGCTTTCTTATTGCCTTGTTGGACACCCAAGTGTAAGACATTTGATGCCAACTAAAGTAGATGTAACCTCATTCTACTTACAAAAAAACATGTGTTTCACTTTCAACTTTATTTCTACAAGAGTAACTGAGTAAAAGTCAGCATCTCAGCAAAGTGTCAGAAAAAAAAGTGCAGCAAAGAAGGGAATGAAAAAGTGAGAAATTGTATTATTTTAACTACCTTTTGTGAAATATGAAGGAAATCTCAAATCAACAGTCAAACAAAGAAACAACCCCCCCCCCGAGATTATGCCTTTATCTAACATTTTGTCCTCTCAGAAAAAAGGTATACACTAAAGAGAGAGAGAGAGTGTCTTAGACTAATTTATTACAAAACATTTTACCATGTTTGTTTGCATGCAAATATTCTGTGGGTTTTCAACCCTTAAAAAAAGAGGGAGGTAGAATATATATCTATCTCCAATGACTCTAGTAATTCAATGGAGTTTACAGTATTTTGGAGTGAGATGTGTTTAATAGAGCTTGTGGAAAAGAAGTTGTGTTGAAATTGGTTTTCACTGTGGCTCCTATCTTGCAGCCCATACGCAGATTAAAAGAGGTCAATAGAAGAATGAGAATTGATCCTAGCTGCACAGGATCAAATGCTTCACATATAGTGGATCTGACAGGGAAACTGATTTAAAGGTAGATGGTGTGTGACAAAGTGCCAGAGATTTGCAGCATTCATGAAAAAATTCAAGATTTCAAACCTTCCCCCCCGCCATAATTATTAATTATTTGTATTGGGGTAAAGCCCAGGATCCTGCATTCTGGTCGAGGACCCAACAGGGCTATCCATCCTAGAATCACACAACACAAAGACAGTTAATATATTTCTTCTCCCCTATTTAAAGAGATTTAATTAAAACCCTCACAACCAAAATAACCCAAATCAATTTTATATCTAGAATCATAGGCTTAGAATGAACTGCCAGGGTCATCTAGTCTAACCTCTGGGCAAGATGCAGGATTTGTAGGGTCTATACCATCCAATACAAATGGTTACCGAGCCTCTTTTTGAAAACCTCCACTAAAGAAGCTTCTGTGACTTGCCTGGGTAGTCTGTTCCATTGTCCTACTATTCTAACAGTTAGGAAGCTTTTCCCAAGATTTAATCTAAATGGAAGCCTCTGCCTTTTACTTGGAATAGGACAAACAAACCTTATTATTTCTCTGAACTGTCCTGGAGAGGACTCAACATATCAGAACAAACAGTTTAGGGGACACTTGGGACTGGGAGTGTGTTGGGGTCACCTCACTAGTTTTAACCAAGGCTGGTGGAATCCAGAGTGCAGTTGCAGACAGGCTGCAGGGGTCAGAGTTGCTGAGTCAGGGCTTTCTAGCACACAGATGCATCAGGGTGTGACCTGCATGCTTGTAGGCTGGTTATTAGCATCACTGGCTGGGAGCTACATAGAAAGGCATTCAGAGTTACAGGGCAACTGGTAACAACCATTCACTGGTCTGGATTGCCCCCTGAATCCTATGACACTTAATTTATGGAATTATTGCAGGGGATTAATTAGTTAGCATGTGTTAGATACTTGAAACTAAGTGCTAGTTATTATTGTTATTTATTTTGGGGAAAGTGGACTACTGCTCTGAATAAAGCAACTCTATTCAAGTGATTACTGTACTGTTTGTCATGTCTATAATTTTAGAGTCTATCACAAATCAGAATAAGAAAAGAGGAAATGAAATGGAAAATAACATACCTTTTTAGTTTCTGGAAAAGCACTTAAAGTATTCCATAGAGCTATTAGCATCATAGCTAACAACATGTAACTAACTGAAGAACTAAGAGGTAATATAGATACAATGTACAGAGCCTGCTAGTACTAATAAAACACAAAAGGTGTGTTTGAGTGTAACAACAAGTAATAATGCAAGTGAGAGCTGAGAATACTGTCATCAGATAGACCTAGCACATAGGTACACTGCTCTTTCTGCAGAACATACAACAGAGATGAGACTTTTGGAATTGCTAATTTAAGAAGTTAGAAGATGTAACAAGTGCCAGAAAAAGCCAACTAATCATCAGCATCTGCCATCTCTGAGTACTTAAATACCTTCCTCTATTTATTGCACAGCAATCACTTCTCATTTAGAAAGATACTCATAGAAACAGCTTGTGCTTAAGAAATCATTGTCTGCATTGGAAAAAACATTTCCAGTTCAACACGAGTAACAGCAACTGGACATTATACTGCAAATTATTACAAACAAGCAGTTGTTACTCATATGGGCAGTTCCTTGAGGTTAGTGGAGCAAATTCTTTGCTGGTGTAAATGACTGTTGCTTCAAAGGAGCTGTATCCATTTACATCAACAGAGAATTTGACCCTACATGAATTACACATACAAGAGTTATCTAATAGAAGAACTGGAGCCATATATACATAAACTGCAGAGATGGACACAATATACATTTATGGACCGTTATGTTCACATAATTCCATTTTTTAAAAAAAAAATGTTATGTTAAGGGAAAATTAAGGTTGCACAATAAAGTACTCAGAATTTAGGCAATGCTCAACAACTTTAACTCAGGCCTTTGTCCATGAGGATGAAGATTTTAACTACATGATCACTTCTTAGTATTACATCAGGAACTGAGTTTCATTCAGGTCCTGATGAAATAAGGTGGTTCGCACCTCCTGGGAAATGTTCAGAACCTTCAAGTCCCACTGAAGGGAATGGGTACACTACAGTGAATGATGCATGGAGTGTATTGAAGCAAAGGATTTTGTGGATGTGCACCTCATTCTGGGTCAAATTATGGCCCCAAACTTGCAAACAGTGAAATATTGGCATAACTTGACTCACATCAGTAGTCACGTGGACTTTAATCGGGTTATCATAGGCAAGTAAAGTTGCTCATGTGCCTCAGTGATTGGGGTCTGTATTTGCTACTACAATAGTGTAAATCCAGAGAGTCAATCCAGTGGAATTACACAGGTGTAACTGAAAGAAGAACTAGGCACAGGACAGATGATGTACAGTCAATGAGACAGGAACCTAAACATAGACCCAAAGGTCATCTGTGCTCTTCCCATGAGCAGGTTGGATAGCATGCAGTGAACAAAGCTGGGATCTGCTCGTTGAACAGGAAAAATAAAAGTCATACATACTTTTAAAAAAATCAGATTCTTAGCACAATAGAACTACATTGTTTGACACCAGCTGAGAGTCTGCCTAAGGAAGTGTTGTTACTTTCTCAAACTTATACAGTTCTGAAGTATTAAAATGTCACCTGTTGTGCAGGAAAAAGGAAGTATCTTGGGGGGAAAAAAAACAACCCCAAACCAGGAATTCAATGTTATTCAATGGTATTCATGTTACAAGGAAAGAAACCCTCTCCGCCCCAGGCAAAATGTAAAGACTCCACAACTGTACCTGTAATAAAATAAAAACAAATAAAAAAAAAAACTTTCAGAATCAAAAAATAAATAAATTAGTCATTACAGCGTAGAATGTGGGCAAGAGAGTGTGTGATTTCTCCTCTTTATGCCAATAGAGAGTTCCCTCCACTGCTCACACAGACATTACAGCCACCAAACAAAATAAGCCTTAAAAATAAGACAGTTGACAAAAAAAATGTTCTCTTTGTGGTAAATGCCAGGATAGAACACATTGCACATTAATTGCATGTCTCTTAGTCCAGACCATCTGTCTCTGCAATGTAATGAACGCTGGTATTGGTATTTGCTCAATAACTAACAGAGGGTCTGAACTGAACCTTCCTCACTGTCTTATTATACTATCACTGACTTTTTGTGGACTACTTCTAAATGGAATGCAATGCCTTAGCAGGGTGTAATGAAGCTGAAGCTGAGAACTATACAGCAGGACTAATGAGAGAGAGCCAGAACACCTACATACCATGAAATCTTACTGTATTATAACTGCTATGCTTTACTATGGTGGGAATTTATTACATGTACTGGTGGTGGCTGCTTCTGTATATTATAGAGCCACTGTAGGGGATTAAGACTCACTACAGTAGTAAAAGAAATAGAGAATACAGGTCTACTAGTGTATATGGGTCATATAACAACACATTTCACTAATGTATGTAAAGAAGCTGTGAAAGCTTAAAGTAGTCTTAACTGAAATCTAAGGATAATGAAATAGCAGAGCAGTCAGTGTAGCAGCAGCTATCAAAAGAATCACAAGTCAGGTGACCTGCACAGTGGTCAGAGACCTGTAAGAAGAGGAGTTTTGATTGAGCATTTAATACTGATGGGCAAATGCAAATATCAAAGGCTGAAATGCAGCATTTAGGCACAGTCCTCAGTAGAGGAACCATGCTATCTATAAAGAATAGGGGGAGGGACTGTTCCTTTCACAGGCCCCAGGTGCTTAAAGGGATGGTGCAACCCCCTAGGAGAATGCAGCTTGCTGCCCCTTTTGTGCTCATCGAACCATGTGGGAATGGAGTGGAGGGAAGCCAAGCAGTGGCCCTGCCTCCTCCTCATCCATTTGGAGAAGATGTGCATCCAGTGGCAGCCAACATTCAGACGGAGCAGCCTGAGAGAAAGGACTGGGTCCATCACTGAGCCTGTGCCTTCCCTTGAGGGCAAAACTTTCCCCACCAAAGACAAATCAACATATATCACTTAAAAGATAACAAAATACAGCAAAGATTAGTACAACTCTGCAGTCCACAAACAAAGAAGAGTGGTTTGACTAGGGCTGTGTGCCAGCAGTGTCCTTTGACGCTATTGTTACTCCTGTTAACACTCAGTGTTCTAGGGGGAGGAGGACGACAAATCTTTGATACACAATTCAGATTAACTAGTTTCTCTCTCACGCTCTCTCTCAAAAATGTGGCTGTCTACTATGCTTGTCCTCTAGAAGCTGGATTTATCATTTCCTAGCCTGCTGAACATGATTAATGACTTTTCATTATTTTCTGGCTTCAAAAGCAACTGGGAGAAGTCAGTTCTACCGCTTTCCTGATTTTGCTCCAGGAAATCTATTCTCATCATGGATTTTTTTTTTTAAAAAACAGTGCCAGGACAGTCTGAAGTGCCGGGGTATATGGGATTCACATAATCTCATGATATCATATGAGGAGCAAACATTTTTACTCCATTAATTAAAATCCTGCAAAGATTTTGACAGATGGAAGCTATTGAACCTACCCCTCGGGAGAAAGGTCAATTCTATTAAAATGATTTCTACTCCAAAAATGAAGTAATGACTGTTGACGATGCCATTAGAGTCTGAAGAGTATTGTTTATGAAGTTAGAACAAATGTTTGAGGAGTTTCTAATCTCCCACTCAGCTCTGCATGTGGCTGGAGACATATGGATGCAGTGGCTGAAGACAATGGAGATTTTTCACAGTGAACCTGCAAGTTCTGAGTGGAGGCTTAGTGCTAAAGGCTTACGCTTTCAGTGCTAAAAAGGTCCTCGGCTCAAAATTAGAGTAAGTTAAAGTTTTTCACACAAAATACAAAAATATTCCATGGGGAAAATATCAGTTTTGGTGATGTTCTGACACTCTGGGAACAAATTGCTTGGCTTCAAAATGTCAATGCAGAACACTATTTCATTTAGAAAATATCTAAATGGTCAATTTCAACATTTTCTAATTTTTGAAGATTTTGTGTCATAAAAAAATTGTACATTTTGACTTTTCAATCTAATTTGGGACAAAAGCAGATGTCAACATGTTTGAATTTCTCATTGGACAAAAATTCCAATTTCCAATAATTTCAAATACTGCTGTCAGTCAAAGTGAGGTGATTATCTATTCACATTTTCTATGCACTTACATTCTCAAGACAGGGCATAAGTGGGACTTAATTATGCCTGGATCTTGAGCTGGTTATGTATACAAAGTTAATTACATCCAATAAGTTCACCTCTATTATCTTCCCTGCAACCTTATAGTTGTTTAATTTCTCTCCTTGGGTTCCCAACTTGCATAGACATACCCATGCTAGCTCTGCTCAAGGTAGTGCACTGAAAATAGCAGTGTAGCCAGGGCAGCCTAGACAGCAGCTCAGGCTAGCTGCCTAAGTATGTACTAGCCTGGATCCCCTGGATATACAAGTGGGTGGCTGCTACCCATGTTACCATGTGCACACTGGCTGAAGTAGAGATAATATGGGTATGTCTATGTGAACCAGGAATCACAATCCCAGCTCAAATAAACATACTCTTTCTGTGGAATTTAAGCAGTAACCAATCTCAGTGCAGATACACTACAAGATCAGCTATCCCTAAGTATATGGCAGATGCATAAATACACGTAGAGCTGAATGCATTATCATTGTCAAATCAAAGTGATCACCCACAGGTAACCCAGCGCAAGACAAAGAATTAACTATTCTTCAACCCACTAATTTTTCAGAGTGTTCATTGTCCCATGAGGGCACAGCCCATAATAAAAGGCAGAAAATTGCTTTAACTCTCCCAGGAACATCCATTGGCAGCACAGAGATGCCACAGTTCCCCAGCCCACTTCACCCTTGTTGTTGGACAAATTATTCATCCCTTTCCTCCCCAACAAACACACAGGGTCATAAGGGTGGGGGTTACCCTCTCTTATGTCCCTCCAATGGACAATCTTGCTCACTGTTTACATCACTGCTAGGATCTTAATGTTAATATTATTAAACCTTACTCATAAATGGAAGTCTGAGTTGGAATATTCAAGTTATTTGAAACACCAACTCGGATCCAGTGTTAAGAACTGTAGTTTCTACTCCCCGGTATTTCTCTAGGCTAACAGAATACTACTCTAGAAAATGCCATGCCTTACTATTGCTTATCTAAGAGAAATTGCAGCAATGGGTCTAAAGTTCCTAAATAATTTTGCCAAACATGAAATTTGCCAATAGACAAAAATTGTTCTAGTTTTGTAAGTTGTTGGTTGTTCCATGGTGTGATTTAACTAACATCCTGTAATAAGCATCATTTTTAGATGTCTGCATGAGCAAATTGATATCTTTTAAAAAAAAGGGGGGTGGGTGGAGAAGCAGGAGAATCTGGGGAATTACAGACTGGTCAGATTCACATCAGTCCCTGGATAAGTCATGGAGCAGGTCCTCAAGGAATCCATTTTTAAGCACTTGGAGGAGAGGAAGGTGATCAGGTATGGGCAACATGGATTCACCAAGAGCAAGTCATGCCTGACCAACCTGATTGCCTTTTGTGGAGATGGAGAAAGCAGTGAATGTGACATATCTTGACTTTAGCAAATCTTTTGATATCATCTCCCATAGTATTCTTGCCAGCAAGTTAAAAAAGTATGGATTGGATGAATGGACTATAAGGTGGATAGAAAGCTGGCTAGATTGTCTGGCTCAACAGGTAGTGATCAACATCTTGATGTTTATCTGGCAGCCAATATCAAGCAGAGTGCCCCAGGGCTCTGTTTTGTTCAACATCTGCATTAATGGTCTTGATGATGGGATGGATTGTACCCTCAGCAAGTTCACGGATGACACTAAGCGGGGGGAGAGGTAGATACACTGGAGGGTAGGAATAGGGTCCAGAGTGATCTAGACAAATTGGAGGACTCGGCCAAAAGAAGTATGATGAGATTCAACAAGGATAGGTGCAGAGTCCTGCACTGAGGACAGAAGAATCTCATGCACCGCTGCAGGTTAGGGACCGACTGGCTAAGCAGCAGTTCTGCAGAAAAAGAACCTGGGGATTATAGTGGACGAGAAGCTGAATATGAGTCAACAGTGTGCCCTTGTTGCCAAGAAAGCTAACAGCATATTGGGCTGCATTAGTAGGATCACTGCCAGTAGATTGAGGAAAGTGATTATTCCTCTCTATGTGGCACTGGTGAGGCCATATTTGGAGTATTGTGTCCAGTTTTGAGCCCCCCACTACAGAAAGGATGTGGACAAATTGGAAAAAGTCCAGTGGAGGGCAACAAAAATTATTAGGGGGCTGGGGCACATGACTTATGAGGAGATACTGAGGGAACTAGGCTTGTTTAGTCTGCAGAAGAGAAGAGTGAGGAGGGATTTGATAGCCTTCAACTTCCTGAAGGGGGGTTTCAAAGAGGATGGAGCTAGTCTGTTCTCAGTGGTGGCAGATGAGAAAACAAGAAGTAATAGTCTCAAGTTGCAGTGGGGGAGGTCTAGGTTGGATATTAGGAAAAACTATTTCACTAGGAGGGTGGTGAAGCACTGGAATGTGTTACCTAGGGAGGTGGTGGAATCTCCATCCTTAGAGGTTTTTAAGACCTGCCTTGACAAAGCCCTGGCTGGGATGATTTACTTGGGGTTCCTGCTTCGAGCAGGGGGTTTAACTAGATGACTTCCTGAGGTCTCTTCCAACCTTCATCTATGATTCTATGATATGTGTCTTCTTGACAGTTGCCTATTCACAGCTTTGGAACTGTAACATTTTCAAGTTATTTTATTCATTGTAATTTTGTCAATTGTAATTGGTTCCTCGGGTGTTCCCATTATTTTAGCTAATACAGAAATTTCCAGGCTGCTAATTTATTTACCTAATCCTGTCTCTCCAAAAATGAGGCCTTACTCATGTTCAATTACTCATGTCAAGCCAGGCCTATATCTATGTCATCTTAGTTTCCTAGGCTTGAAAAATGCTTACAGAACATGCGGTGAAACAGAACACAAATAAGTGAATATATTCTTGTAAGTGGTGCCAGTCTAGTTGGATTGGATGCCTGCTGGCCAAAGAAAAAGAGAAACACAAAGAGAACAGGAGTATTCCTCTTTCAGGACATTAGAAGAAAAATGTCTTTGCATGAGCATTCAAGTGAGAAGAGTGGACATAAGTCAGGTACCTACCAAGACAGAGACCTTCATAGAATCATAGACGTGTAGGACTGGAAGGGACCTGCCAACTCTTCTTCTTTCCTTAGACTTGCTGCCCACAGGATCTTATCTACCAATTCTATGAATTTCCTAATGTCTGCCTTCTTGAAGCCCATTGTCTTTATTCTGCTATTTTCCTTCTTACCATTCTTTAGAATCATGAACTTCATCATTTCATGATCACTTTTATCCAAACTGCCTTCCACCCTCAAATTCTCAATTAGTTCCTCACAGTTTATCAGAATCAAACCTAGAATAGCCTCCCCCCAGTTGCTTTCTGCATCTTCTGCAATCAAAAGTTATCTCCAATACATTCCAAGAACTTGTTTGAATAATCTATGCCTTGATGGATTATTTTCCCAACAGATGTCTGGGTAATTGAAGTTCTCCATCACCACCAAGTCCTGTGTGTTGGAAGATTTAGTTAGATTTTTTAAAAGTGACCTAAGGCCAAACTGTTATTTAGACTAAGACTACTTCACATCTCTCACTGTGTAAAGGAGCTGTCAAAGGAATGCAAGTATAATTTACACTCACCTGAGGACTCCCTTATACTGATAGAATGGTGTAAAGCAGCCTTAGTGTAAGTAAAAATTGAGGCCAAAATGATTTAAGGTGTCTTTCAAACTTTAGGAAACACACACAAAAGAATAAAAGCACATGACATTTTTAAAACCCATCTCCTTCCAACAGGACAGCAATGCACAATAAAGTTATTATAAAAGTCAGAGTTGGAGCTTATCTGAACAGCTTGTTGAATTAAAAACAAATTAGCCTTGTTTCCTAAACAATCCATTCCACATATGACTTGAATGAGCTCTTCAGATAGAAAGGAAGAAAATAATCAAAATGTACTTAGGTGAAACGAGGACTCGGATCTTTTTTCCTACTAGCACTTCCACCCCAATCAAATCCTTTATTAAAAAGAAACATCTCAAGGATGAAAAATGTATTTTGATAGATTTCAAGCCTACTCAAACATTGTACATTCTTAAGTTCTAAATGGAACCATATTTATTGAGTTTTGTTTTGGATTTTCCTGGTAGCCAATACAAAAGCTTCAAGCTCAGGCCAAAATTTAGCTGGTCCTTGAATGAAAATGGGACTTGGGGAAGGTGGAAGGAATCATCCACACTTCCTTTCAGTGCCTCCTCATCGATGGCCATAATTGCAGTTCCTCAGACTGCTCCCTGCTAAACTCCTCTTCATAGCAAGCCACCCCAAAACTTAAGGAAAGGAAAAGGAAGGAGGCAATTAATCTATTGTTCCATCGTCCACTCCCTCTGGAAGAGCTGGCAGGTTTATGCAAAGGTGTGACTTCTACCCCTCCTTAAAGGGTGACAAATTAAAGTACTCCACCCAGCTACCAGATTGCTCCAGAAGGTATTGCCTGGATTCATAATGCCTTGTGTGTTCAGTGGAACAGTGGATCCACAACATGGGACAGTAATTAGACCTGCAATCTGGCCCTAAGCAAACTGTAATGAGAGCTAAGTTAAATGGCAGTAACCAATCTGGATCCCCAGATAATAATACTTAGCTCTTACGTAGATTTTTTTCCAGTCACTAGATAAAGTGTTTTACATCCTTATCCCTATTTTATAGAAGTGGATAAGGCACAGAAAGGGAAAGTGATTTGGCCATTGTCACTCAGCAGGCCAAGCTAGGAACAGAACTCACCTTTCCTAAAGCAGAATCCTGCATACGGTATACTAGACCACACCTTTGACTTAGGAATGCAAATAGAAGAATAGTGAAAATTGCCCACCGTATGTGTTTTGTTTTTAACTGGAGTCAACTGAAGAAAATTAACATTTATTAGAGCTGGCCATGGTTGATTTCTCCACTTCATATTCACTAAAGAGTGCAGCACTGAAATATATTTCCACCTACACATGACAACTGATTCTTTCTAGAGTTCCTCTCTTTCCACCAATCACATTGTGGGAAGAGGAGGAAAAAGGTTTTGGAAGCGTCAAAGTACTTAAGGCTTGAAATAAAGATCTCTACTTCAGCTGGACTACGTATAAACAAGTCTATTTCTAAAATGATATACACAAAAGTACTATTACTAAATCTGCTAGAGCTGATTGACTAGAACAATGCATAAATATTTGTGCAACTACATATGGTCAACTCAGTTTGCTGGAACTTGGGAGGCTCTATTATTCATAAGTATTTATATAGTCCCTGGTTTATTCACGAAAACATTCGTGAATCACAACAGGTTTGTGAAGTTTAGCATGAATGATTATTTGATGGAAATTTCTGACCTGAAGTACATTATTTATTCTTCTGGTTAAAATGAAAGGTCAGACATCAAATTATACCGAAGACAAAATACTACAAGTCCCCGGCATCTAGTAAAAACACCACAGGAATGCCAAGCTGAATGTGGGAATGGATAGTTCACAAACCACCCTTTGGCCGGGATTGGTTTCCGCAAACTTTCAGCAAAGATAATCAATAATAAACACATTTATAAAAATCAGGATCTGTTTGTGAATAGTTCATATATAGAACACTTTTTAAAAAAAATCAATGGGTATAATTTCCATTTTCCTTAGTTAAAACACAAGACAATTTTTTTTTCTTTATAATTAAGATAATGACAAAGGACTGTGCATTAACTGTAATTAATCCCATTGACTTCAATGGGAGAACTCACATGAGTAAATAAAGCAGGATTAGTCACAGTACAAATAATTATGGCCATTAAATGTCTCTAAAACCCCAACACAATTAGCTACTTTTATGGGGCTCTATGTGGATGTCAGGATCCCCACACACACACACACACACACACACACACAATGTACAGATAAATGCACATTTGGGATCTACAGTAACACATTATTTTTCAGATTACACAGACAAAATGGATGGAAACATTTGGAAGTATTTATTACAAGCTAATGACAAAGTTGCACTGTAGTGCAAAGAATAATCAAAACTCCTTTTTGATTAATAAATATTAAACCTATGCATTGATCTTTTTAATGCCCTAGTTTCAAATTGGCAAGTCTTTTGTTGAACTCAGTCAGAATGCAGCAGTTTAACAAAGGTACAGTGAGCAACTGATACCCTCGTGCACTAAAAGAATGATTATACACACCATGCATCAATCACCTGGCAGAACAGAAGTATACAGTCATAATACAACACTATCACATGATAAATACCTTGTGCCTTGAAATTATTGTGCCTCCGTGTTTAGAGATGATACATGACTAAGCTCACTGACATTTTTTACTAATAGCAGACCATTGTCCTGTGACATGTTTCTTGGAAGACAGCTCATAACAAAAAAAAAAAAAATGGGTGAAACTGTAAAGAATTGACACACCTACAGAAACACATAACAATTTAGTCACAAGTGTATACAATTGCTGACATAATTTGCTATCTGAGACTAAGGAGGGTAAGTTTATTCTGCTGTTCACTCTGCTTTACTTTCTTCACAAAAAGTAGCACTTACACTAGTAATTCCAGTGAAGTCAAGGGTTGAAGAATTTGACTAGTAGAACCATAGTCTCCCCTCATTGTGGTATGTAATTCCACTGACTTTGCAGTTGCAAAGTTGTACACTGCTCCTTCCTCTTGTCCTCCACTCAATGAGAGAACAGCTCTTCTACCACTCTCTCACTGCTTCTGAGGCTCAGCTCAAAGGAAGGGAAGTGTGCTCTGGAAATATACTTCCCAGTACCTTCCCCTACCTCTTCTGGGCAGAATGCTGTATGGTAGGGGAAGGAGGAAGCCAAATTCTACCACACCTCAGCTGCACCAGCCCCTACTCCCTATCAACCCCATCAGCACCATAAACTCACCCGTCTATTTCATTCCAACCATTGCATTCATTTCAGCGCCACCATACTCTCCAAACCACAACATCAGCAAGACTATGTACAACCTCGTTCTCTTTTTGAGCTGCATCCCAAAAAAAGTCATCCCATGATCCACCACCCACCACAATTCTCTGCACCTCAGAAGGACCGTGAAATGAAGTGGGGCCTAGGTTGATTTTTCAGCTGTTTTATGTATCACAAGCCAAAAGAGACTCAGAAAAAATGGTGGTGGAGCAATACTGTGCACTTTAGGATAAGAGACAACACACTAAGATGTGATTTGGCATAAAAGAGTTATTGGAATGAATATATTACGTCCAAATGGTGAAGCTGCGACTTCTTTATGAGAGTCATGTTTAATGGGTGCAAGTAAATCTTTTGTATCATACC
The DNA here is from genome assembly GCF_003597395.2 of Chelonoidis abingdonii. NCBI lineage: Eukaryota > Metazoa > Chordata > Testudines > Testudinidae > Chelonoidis > Chelonoidis abingdonii. The sequence goes on from NC_133787.1 coordinate 29,248,553, forward strand.
ACAATCCTCTGTTTTGTTTTGTTTTTTAATGTTACATACTTTACAGAGACACTTTTTGGAATATTTGAAAAAAAGTGATTAATATTTTTTTATTTCTTGCCCCATGTAAAACCAGTGTGCATTAGTACTAGGAATTTAACCAGTGCAGATCTTGATGCGGAGGCAAATTGTAATACACATTTTAGAAGTGATCTAAAAACTCTATTTAGTTGCATTATTTTAAACCGTCCAATGTCTCACAGTCATGAAGATGACAGTCTTGTCCTGCTAAACTCATGGTTATGAGTTCAATACTTGAGGGGGCCCTTTAGGGATCTGGGGCAAAAAATCAGTCTGGGGACTGATCCTGCTTTGAGCAGGGGGTTGGATTAGATGTTCCTTCCAATCCTGATATTCTAGTCTATGATTTCAAGGTCTTCTGTGGTTTAAAGACTTCATTTTAGCCCTAGTGGCCCAAGAGAGAGTGGTGATGTGTGTTTTTTTTTTTTTTAAATTAATTGTATTACTATATCATCTAGAGGTGGCAAATGATATCTAGTCCCCATTGTGCTAGTCCCTACGTACACAGTCTGACATACACAGGAATGGTGTACATGGAAACAGAAGCATTGAGACATGAAATGACTTGTGGTAGGTTATTCAGCAAGTAAGCAGCTGAGACACTAAACCCAGTTTTCCCCCAATTCCTAGTCCAGTGCCTATCTAATACATGATGTTGAGCATTAAACTTGTGATTAGTCCAAGACTGAATATAGAAAAACAAATTCTATATTATATATATATATATAAAAAAAAAAAATTCCCCTCTCACCCCTATGGGTGGTATGTGTCTTCCTCAGCCTCGGGTCCTCTACCAGAGGCTTGGGAGTTTGAGGGTTCTGCGCAGTATCTTAGCTGTTCCTAGCACTGCACTCTTCTGGACAGAGAGCTCTGAAGTTGTTCCTGGGATCTGTTGGAGCCACTCACCCAGCTTAGGAGTCACAGCCCCGAGTGCTCCTACCACCACTGGGATCACTTT
>NC_133787.1:29252739-29321133 GCF_003597395.2 Chelonoidis abingdonii
TTTTGCCCAAGGACCCCTACTGGAAAGTTGGGTACCAACCGGGATTTGAACCCCGGTCTCTTGTATCAAAGGGCGGTCTCCCGTATCAAAGGGCGGCGCTCTTAACCACTACGCTATCCAGTCAATATGTACTCAAATATTCAAATTCATATTTGAATATATATATATTTCATTTTTAATACAGAAAGATGACCCATCAATGTTTTTAGTCCTCCAATAGAATTGTATCCATGACACAACATTCTACGGAGAAAATTAGCAAGTTGGTAATTATCTATTAAATTCAATTTTTAGATAAAATTGTGAAAAAAGATTGAAAAAGTCAGATTTTTTTAAGAAAAAGAAACAGTGGTTATCTGGAATGTTAAAAGTAGTTTGTTGAGACAGGTTATGGGGCAAACTGCAGGTGAGGTGACCAGAAATGCATGTTAAATACAGGTCGTCACGTGGCTGTACAATTGATCACATGGCACTTACCACATACATGGAACAGTAATCCCAAAGTTATAGCATAAGATAAAAGGTCTTTAACTTCCAAAAGTCATAGTATATGAAGGGAAAATGCACTCATAAGCATTTTAAAGATGTCTACAAAACTATTACACATTGAAGTTCATTATCACTGGTAATACAATTGGATTGCACAAAAACAGTTTGTACGTAATTGCAGATGAACTGCACATGATTGCACACAGTTTACACATGATTACAGTTCGATTGCAAAGACAACCATACAAACAATGAGCTCAATTTACCAGAGAGTTGTAAATGTTTTGTAAATGGATTATATGCTCTTAAATCCATTTGTTTAAATGTATTCAGTAAATATTTTTCAGCTGTGAATTCACGCAGTATGCTGGGTGAGGATTTTGTTTTGTTTATCTCAAGCCTGAGCAAATGACTTTTCTACTCCTTGTACCGTAATCAGTTTTCAAATGTTTTCCATTTGTTCTGCCACCCCACCCCTTTCTCTTAGTCTATTAGGGTCTGATTGATAGTCCATTACAGTCAATGGAAAGACTCCCATTCACTTCAATGGGCTTTGGATCAGGCCCTTATTGTTATGATCAGATGAGATGGCACAGATAATTACAAATAATTTGCTTCTATTGACTGGCAGCCATGTGAGCATAATTAGGCTAGATACACAAGGTGGACTTAGACATTGTAGTGACTAACTTTTGGGTGCCTTGCTGCTTCGTGGAATTCACAATCCAAAGTTAGGCACCGAAAGTCAGTGTGCAATACCTGGAGTGAGAGTTAGGTGTCTATAAAATGGATTCACAAAACCAGCAAACTGAGTAGGGACCTGTCTAAACTAGACAGTAGGAAATGTTGAGAAAAGTGGTGAGGCCTAACCCTTATCCCTCAAAAGATGTCTGAGTCACAGGAGGCACTATTTGCCACTTGAGACTCACAGCTATGAACCCTCCCCATGAGTTAGACACCTGAAGCAGATCAGCCCTCTCTGAGCATTCATCTGGAATGTGGGGGACCCTGCTTCAAATCCCTTCTCTGCCTGACGTGGAGCAGGGATCTAAACCCAGGTCTCCCATAGCCCCAGGGATTGCCCTTACCACTGGATATTCTGAGTTGGATCTCTCTGGATACGCCTACATTACAAGAACTGCAGCTATGCCACTATTGTAGGGTCTTGCTACAGTGACAGAAGAGGTGTGTTTTTTTTTCCCCCATCGCTGTAGTAAATTTTTCCCATTGACAAGTGGTAGCTAGCTTACACTGTGCCTTAGGTCAGCTCAACTATGTCTCTCAAGGGTGTGAAAAATTCACTTCCCTGAGCGGCATAGGTAGGTTGACATAAAATTTAGGTGTACAGCATGTCTCACTCTCTCCCACTGAAGTTGTTCCATTTTCTATAAAATATGTAAATACCAAAATATTTAAGCAAGTATTTGGGGGTGGCAGCACCACCAGACATCAGCTGAGTAGTGATTTTATGAATGCTGGTGGCAACTGAATATTAGATTTAAGCACCTAAAGTGGCAGTTAGGCATGTATGCCCCTTCTTGAAAATGTAGGCTATAATGTCCTATTATAGTGATACAGAGGATAAGAAGAATCTCCCGTTATGTGACTATGTATGTATGAAACTGATGGGAAAACTTCCTGCAATTTGAGTACAGGTTTGGTTCTAGTATCCAGACATTTTGGGATATTGTTCAAAGTATCTGAGCTTTTTCAACCTGTACAATTAGGCTGAGAAGTCACACAATAGGAGATCTCTGAAGTTTCCACTTCCACTCTCAGCTAGAAATATAGGACCATCCTTTCTAGCACTATTTCAGGGCTTCTGTCTCTGGTATCAGGCAGATCTCAGAAGTGTTAAATCACAAAGTAGCTGAATATTCTAGAATTCCAAAAGAAAAGAATGTCAGTTGAAGTGTTGAGACCAAGTGAAATGGAGGCTTGACACACACCAAAGTTACGATCTGGGGAAACAAACAAAACAACCAACCCAAAAGATACTGAATGTTTGCAAGATTTGGTAGATGAAGGTATTTGCTTACAGGCAGACAAGTATTCTGGTTCTACTCTTAAATTATTTTTATTTTTTAATTAAAATAATTTTCCCTGAGCAGATTTTTTGGAGGGTGTGGGGTGGTGTTACATTTTATTTTAATTTTGCCTTGATACTTTTCAACTCAACAGTAAGAACAGACTGATGTTATTTCTAAAATGCTGAGAGAACTAGATTCTTAAAATAATATATTATGTCAATGACAATTTAATTAAAAGAGAAAGCTTCTTTTCATTGTCTTTCCTCTAACCCTCTCACACCTCCCTTTATCCAGGTAATTAGAAAATGACTCTCCATATTAGTTGCATCATGTCAACATCAAAAGACCCACAGATGACTACAGAGCTGCACACTTCTCAAAGATTCTTTGTGTCACTTAACATACTTCTGTGGATACAGTCTCATTAGATCATCTTAAATTGACAATCTACCATACTACTTTTTTCTATAGCTTCTGAATGCACTGTTAGCTTTTGAAAACAAGAAAAGCAGTGACTTGTTGGTATGAGTAATATGGTGAATGTTAGCATGGGCCAATTTTATTGCTGCTGTAGGAAGATAGCTTTGCTAAACTCAATGGATTTATGCTTCTCTACACCAGTTCAGAACTTGATTCAGAATTGTGTCTATAAGTTACAAATTCACAGTAGGTTCAACAACTGGCTCCTAGTCATGCAGGAGAAATGTAGTTATGATAAGAAATTTTTTTTACAGAGGCAATTAATTAGAAAAAACGCCCTCATCTTTATGGGGAGATAAATATTTTTGTTAAAAATTAGAAACAATTTCACAATTAATTATGTCCACTGAGACTTATATGGGGTGGGGTGGAGGGAGGACTGGTAACTGATAGGACTCTCAAAGGATATGCAATTTTTTGTTTTGTTTGTCCTCCTTCCCACTCCTTAAAGGCAAAAATTTAGCTAAGAATAGTAGGGGCAAGTTCTACTACTCCAGAATTTGCCTGCATTCATTTGCAAAACACAAACTCTCACTGAAAGCAAAATTGGACTCTTGGACAATTTTGTGTAAACTGGATATATTTTCAAATCCACTGACAAAATGTTTGTTTACTTAAAGGATTTATTTTCTCTCTCTTCTCCCTTGTCCCTTTATAATAAACATTTAATTTCAGTTAAAATTAAAATGCAGAATGAGCTGACAAGGGAGTTGGTTCAACAAGCAAGAGATGCAGCATATAGAAGGGCATAGAACAGGCAGTGAAGAATCTGAAGAGAGGAAAACCCTCAGGCAAATGTAGAAATGCTTCTTGAGACTGAAGGCTTTTGTGACCTCCTGTGTGTGTCATCCAAACAGTGTGAAGAAAATATCCAAGGAGTGGAAAGAAGCAGAAGTGTCAGACCAGGGCATTCTATATCTTCTTTTCATTTCATTAAGAAAAGGTATGAGTAACAGTTTAGATTCTTCCTAATTCCACATATACTTGATGGACTCTATCTGTCTTATTCCAGTCTGACTGCAACAACCAGTAAAGATTGCAAGGACTTGAGACACACACATACAGGACAAACATATGTCAGCTGAATGCAGTGGCATGCTGTAACAGTTTTAATAAGGTATGCAACAACTCACTTGCATGCCTTAGGAGGTCCAAAAGGGTGACCTCCATGTGGTGGGACCTGTCATGTACAGTGCATGTGAAGTCACACTGTGCAGAGGACACCATTTTGTTCTGCAAAACTGTGCCCTCCAACGGGGATGAATGGAATCATCTCACAGGCCACAAAATACAATAACCTGCATACATTCAACCAGCTATGTAATGCATACACAACATGAAACTACTGGTGTGCTGTCTAAGTGCGTGTGTAATAAACTAGTCAAGTGGATCTGTGCCCCCATCCTTCTGTTTGAGCCATAGAAAACAGTTGGTTGCTAATGATCTTTTCACTCACGTAGTAAGATTTATACCTAGAGATACAAGGTTAAATTCGCCAAATTACATTATGATGCACTTCTTCCAAGTACACGTATAACCTCATTTTAAAAGAGGGAATGCATTCAAAACAATATCAAACTCTACCTTTCAATGCTATAGAGGTAAGTTAGGGCATAAATGAAAGATGTATATGAATAAATAAAATGAAAGTTAGAACCATTCAGAATGTTACACAGGTTTGCACTGTAGTTTTTGGAGGTTATATTCATATGGGCTTAGTGTGTGGCAAATGACTACTCCATTCCCCACCCCCACCACAGGAAGCATGTCTAATATGCAATATCACAACACACCAATTCATCACTCCTGGAGATAATAGTCTTCCTCTCATCTAATATTAACAATCATTTCTGAACATCTGAGAATGGTCTTAGAGTAACTTCTTGCAACCATCAAAAATATGAGTTGTGTATGATCCCACAAGTCCTCAAGTGCTTGCTTACTAGTCACTTTGTACCCGAAGAATACATCTGGAAAACAATATGGTAAATTAAAAAGCTGATACTTCAATATGTTCCTGGGTAATGCTCAACTTTTGTTGGGAAAAAGCCAAAATTGGCATATCATTTCAGGCAAGATGCCACAGTATCATCATTTTTCTTGATGTGCTACAAGAGCTTTTCCCTCCCCCCATAGTTTACCATCACTTTGCTTATAAAGTGAGAAAAATGACAAACTAAGGATATTCAGACGTACTGTGCTTAAAACAGACTTTTCTTAAGATGACATTCAGCATGGAGCAGGGAAAATATTGCAAGAGATTTTCTGAACATGTACACCAGGATATTTCAGTGAATTTGGTTTGTTTGCCTTTGCACCCTTCCTGCTCTTGCTTACATCAAACATGCACACAATCAAGTTTTACTGGTGTTTAATTTCACAGGAAGAAGACTCCCAAATGCATGAATGACAGATTCTTCACGTAAATTGAATTTTAAGTTCATGAGTATTCACAGAAGGAGCAAATTCATCAAATCAGAAACAGTAGCATGTTAATTATCTGACCAATCAATCTAAGCAACTATTGTATACTGAATATCAAATACTCAGTAAGAACTCTTGGCACTCAATCATTGGATTTAAAAATATTCATAAAATACAATAATAATTAAATAGAAGAAACTGATGTTTGGACATAGCCCTCAACCAGAAAAGGTTAATTTCACTGAGTAAAACTTTCAGTTTTAAATAATTTCCTCACCAATGTTCAGAAAAAAAAATCAATAGACTAGCAATTTTAGGCACTGCATCTGTTTTTGTAATGAAGATTGGCTACTGCTTGTAACATGCTTATATTTATTGACACAACTCTATTATTTGGTATGTTTATATTATCGGGCTGTCCTCTGATTCTATGTGCATTTGATGGTCTGCTTTGGGACATTCCACCTTCAAGTCCTCTCCTTTTCTAAATTTCTTTAAGTGGTGCCACCCGGTGAAGTGCTGACTAAAGATACTATCTATGGAGCCCAGTAATCATGATCATCCTGAAAACCCATGGCCAGTGGGGCGGGGGGGACAAAGCCATCTGAAGTTAACTCTTTAACCCATTAAATACCTACTGTAGAGTCTGTGCCTGCAAGAGAGTAGACAAACATTGGCAAAGAGCAGCAGTGAGCCAGCAGCACTACAAAGCAGGTACTCATTAATATACAGTTTGCAGAAATTATGATATCAGAAGTAGCTCCATCTTATCCTCCCCATCCAAGCCACCTTTCCTCCCTCCCTCTCCCACTCCATCTGGGGGAAAAAAATCATGACAGCAAACAAGAATGTCAGTTATTTGTACAGCTCTAGCTTTACTTTATTGAAAGTCTGCTGTAGAGCCTACTTGCAAATTATGTATATATGGTCTTCTGCTCACATCTTATGCAGGGTTCCTAATTAAATTAGACTGAACACTATGTAATATGAATGTATTGATGCCAGTCCAGCATATCTCCTCACAGTTTCAGCACAGTGAGCTTTGGTACAGTTACTCTCTCCTTGATGGTATAGATTCATTTAAAACTCAGTTTAAGTGTTTTACTTAAGATCCTTTCTATCTTCCTCAAAGAGTTTCATATTTTCCTCTCTCATTTATGAGGACAAAGTGAAGCCATGTAGCAGTTCAGATTATCACTCAAAGTGTCTATAAGTATCCAAAGAGAAAATTAGAGGGAAGAAAATTCTCACATCTTTTCACCTAATGTGAAAGTGACTGGTTTATTCATGGATGTTATTCAGGATCCCCTCAAGCAAACCAACCGTGCTTATTTTGGAACAGGACAAGGGTAGGTGGAGGTTTCAAACTGGCACTGATGGAAGAAATGTCTTTTAAAAGCAAGGGGAGGTGGAAGGGAATAGCTGAGTAATGACAAATGTTATGTATCAAGACAGGTTGTTAGTTCTTATAAAATAGTGTAAACAGTTCAGCTAATAGAGAAATAGAACATAGTGATTGTGAATGAAGCCACGGTTCAGAGAGGAATTGTCAAAGCATGGGGATTTGTATGTGCTATACAACAATAAAATAAGATTTAATTTTTCATTGAAGTCATAACTACAAAAAAAGCCACTGAATGGATAAATTGATGACAACAGAAGTTACTCTGATGCAGAAAACACCAAGTGAAACAAGCCAACTGACTGACTGTACTGGTTGACTGGAGCTGTATATTGACAAAATGGCTCAGCTGACCACAGAGTGACAAGTTCCAAATGATATTGTAGAGGCTTCTTGTCTAAAAAGCTACTGTGTACAGTTGCAGCGCAGAGCTGAGGTTCTTCCATTTAATCCAGTTATACATTGTTACATAATCTATTGGCCTAAATGTGCTTGTCTGACAGAGTGTTGAGATTTTGCCAAAAATATAAAGTGTTTTATTCTAGATTTCACTTGGGAAAGTCTCAGTCACTTCATATGCAGATTTCACAGCAGAAATACAAGGTAATATGGCAGTTTGGGAAAACTGGACGGTTTACAATAGATTTGTTTATATCAATTGTAACCATACCTCTTCTAGATTTGACTCATCTCAAGCAGAGTCAAAGAGGCTTGTAAAAAAACAAAATTAAAAAAAAAGCCCACACTACATTTAATAGTCAGATCAAAAGCTATGTTCTGGCATTAAAAAGGGAAGTTTATGAATAATGACACAGTGAGTTGAAAAGTACAGAGCACTTCCTACAAAATTAATGATCTTCAACAAGCACAAAAAACGTTTGACTCTTGCTCCACAAAAAAAGGAAATCTGAGTACTACAGCCAGATGGAATTGGCCACTAGTTTTGATATATCACTTTTGAAGTCTTAGGTCCAGTTGTCACCATCAAGATCCTCACCTCTGGTACAAAATTCAGCATGCTTTCTGAAGTCTGAAAATATTTGCACATCAAGTGAAATTGAAATGCTAACTTTTAAAAATGGACCTCTGTGTTACAACAAGGTGGACTAGGTATTTAGCATTTGTTTGGTGTTAACAAATTGGAGCACTCATCAATTGGTAATCTCTCTGATTCTCCACAGTGTGGAAAAATATGCAATCATTTATACTTGTGGAAAGTAAGTGTCATATGGATGAAAGTGATATCATTTTGCATCAGTAACATTTATAAGTTTATAAGGCTTGGTCTACACTACAGAGTTAGGTAGGCCTGTGGCAGCTTACATTGACCTAAGTATCTCAGTGTACACACTACAGCCTTGCTCCTGCAAATGTCAGTGACCTACTACACCAACATAATAACTCCATCAGAGGCATAGGGTTTATGTCGGCGTAGTTAGGGCAATGGAGTGTCCTTTGTGATATGCATGCTGGTTACAATGAGGTAGGTCTACTTCCAATCACAGTTGTCCATCAAGGCCCATCACCTCTGAAAACCTCCCCATGAGCTCACATGCTGCCACCTTGTTTCATTAGCAACATTGAAGCTGAATGCTAGTTAAACTGAACAAACAGAACTTTATTAATTACCAAGCAGCGCTCAGCCCATGTGGCTGCATTGCTTCCAGCCTCACTCTGTATCTCCTCCAGTTCCCCTGGTATTCAGTTCATAACACTCCCTCCAAGGAACAAGGGACCTCTGACACCAGATCAACTGATCATGATACACAGGGGAATAAATCTCTAAGCAAGGTCTGAAAGGAAGGTGAAACTAAGGGAAAGGAGAGCTCATTATCAGCGCTAATTCACGTTGGGCATTTACTCTCTCCAAACAATCCCATTGTCTTCTGTCAATGACAATAGTACAGACAGAACCTTCTAGGAAGGCCAGCACAGCTGATATTGTAGCTTTGAAAATTGGACTCCAGTTCCAATAAATAGATAAGATGTTGAATATAAGTAGAGCTTGTATTTTCATTATAGTTTAGAACAAACATTTGACTAGTGCATAATTACCAATCCAGATGAATCATGAAAACAAAAACGAAACAAACAAAATCAGCATTCTGAGGCCAAGTTCTCACTCCATGACACTTCCAATGATTTTCTCCCTCCTCTCCTTGAGTCCTGTGCCCAAACACAGCTGGAGCCGAAGATTGGAACCTGAAAACGTCATTAGTTTTCTTTCAGTTCTATGTTTTGCCCTTTGATCTGGAAAGGTTTTAAGCACCTTCAGCTGCCATTAATTTCAATAGGACTGCAGGGCACTCAGCAAGTGCACAGCACCTTCCATGCTAGAGGCCATTATCTCTGTTATGAAAGCCTTGACAATGATTGTGATGGTTTAGAAAGAGTGGAAATGTTGCCACAGACTGAGGAAGCTGTACTTTGTGATAATCTTGGCAAGCACATGTATCTTTCCCCTGACTGAGTTGCTATGTCCTAGAATCCTCTCTCTATGCTATGTGCCCTGTAACAACATTTTTGAAACAAACACTCTGGAGCAGTGGTGGGCAACCTGCAGCCTGTCAGGGTAATCTGCCGGCAGTTTGTTTACATTGACCATCCGCAGGCTCGGCCGCCTGCAGCTCCCAGTGGCCACAGTTCGCCTTTCCCAGCCAATGGGAGTTATGGGAAGCCCATCCCTGTGGCCCCACTGCTTCCTGCGGCTCCCATTGGCCAGGAACAGTGAACTGCGGCCACTGTGCCTGCGGATGGTCAATGTAAACAAATTGTCTCGCAGCCCGCCAGCGGATTACTCTGACAGGCCTCATGCAACCCGTGGGCCATAGGTCGCCCACTACTGCTGTGGAGTGATGTTCCTTGTTGCATGATCAATTGATTGCCTGGATTCTTTTTCTAATATAGCCTTTAGCCTGATACTTTACCAGGCAGTTATACAATAGATGCATTCTTTCCAAAACATTAACCTTACAAAACCATAGTGAAGTCCAGAGTGCAGCCAATTTTAGTGTTTTTAAACAAACACACACCCACAAAGTGCCACTTTTGAATTTTTGATTCAGACTCTTTGGGCATCAATTCTTTTTGTAAATGTAAAAAGAAAAAAGAATGGTCTGTTCAGGAGTCAGTATTTCAATTTCAGTATTGGTCATCCAAGTATCTAGGAAGCTGACTATAGGTATTTTTCCTGAATATGTAACTGCAACTCAGTGCATTTATTCAGCTTACGTTTATCTGCAGTCAAATCCATGTTACTACTTTTCAGAAAAATGTATGTGATCAAGTCAAACAGATTAGTTCCAAATAGGGTAACCAGATGTCCTGATTTTATAGAGACAGTCTCGATTTTGGGGTCTTTTTCTTATATAAGTTCCTATTACCCCCCCACCCCCATCTCAATTTTTCACACTTGCTGTCTGGTCACTCTAGTTCCAAATATGCTACTGAGCTTGCATACATTTGAATTGAACTCATCTCTTAGGAGGAGTTCATACTTTTTTTTCCCCAGTAATTGACCAACTCTACCTCTTAACCCGCCCCCCCCCCAAAAAAAAACTACAACATAACCATGTTCTCCAAATCCTAATATTTTCTCCTGTTCATAATGAAATTTTAGGAGTGTTTACTGTTGTGTGTGTGTGGGGGGAATATTTTACATCTGCGTTCTTCAGAGATTTCCCGGAGTACCTGAAGACAATCACTGCAATGGCACTCCACAGATGTTTGGCAGATATTTTTTTCAATTATACACAATCAGCAGCAGACACAATACCACAAATAACAGTTTGCAAACTACAGACTAAAAGTATATTTTCATTAAAAAAGTGCACATGGTGATAAATTCCCAAATTCTTGAATACTATGCATGACCCTTCTGTTATTGTTTCTTTGATACGTCCTTTCCCCCCAGCTTTTCTTCCACCATTTCCATTGATTTGACGTGGCCTTGCAATATGACTAGCAAATATTTTCTGCACTCTTTGAGAGAGTGCATTATAAATACAGAAGTGAAGGAAAGAGGGGAATTGCGGATTTGTCTTTGGCTACTAAGATCGGTGGAGTGATCCATTCCAACATCAGCCAATTCACAGGTGTGTTACCACTCCTTTGAAGCACGGCTCAATCCTCCTTCATAGTTCTTGCAATTTGAAGTGACTTCTTCCCTCCCCTCACATGGATTGTGTCCTAGGTAGCTGCATTTTTTTTTGTTTTTAGGAGTTTCTTTTTTGTGATGGCTGGTGCCTTCATACAAGGTGAGTCCTCACTATGCCTGAGATGCTGAGGGCGCTCACTCTTGTGGGAAATGAATAATACCATCCCTGCTGATGAATATAAGAACTAGTACACAAAAAACACAGTACAACAACACAAATCCAAGGGAAACAAAAAAGACACTCCCCAAATAGCATAGTGGTTAAGAGCGCTGCCCTTTGATATGGGAGACCACTCTTTGATATGAGAGACCAGGGTTCAAATCCCGGTTGGTACCCAACTTTCCAGTAGGGGTCCTTGCGCAAAAGACCCCTTAACTCTTCACCTGCCTACATGAACTAAAGGAGAGCATGCCAGCTCGGATGTCGCCTGGATTAACACAGGTCCGTGCCAGAATGTTGAGGAACCAGGACAATCTGAAGGATAAGTGGGCTACTGGAACAAACCATTCATGGACAAGACAAGAGAACCTGGAACTGATGGAATGCTACTACATCAGTAGAACCTAATGAGAGGGATGTAGGAGGGGACTATGGATGGACAAAAAACCTACATCACACTTACTGAGAAAACAGCTAGTTACCCAATGCTTCAACATAGTAAAGAGGAAGCTGCTCTCACAGCTTGAGATAGACCAACTCCACATTACATCCCCAGACTCAAGAAGACCTGGAAAAGAAAAGTGGATGTGCAGCCCACACCTGAAGTTGAAACTTCACTGCCACCCCCTCCATTGCAGAGCACACAAGCAGCTGATATGAGGCATAATAAGATCATGGGAGAAACTAGCTACAGTCAATCCATCGAGACTGATTACCAAGGCTCAGTGGAGAAGTACCATCAGATAGTATGTTAGAAGAATGCCAACAGAGCCCTCATGACAATCCCTACTACCACCATAACTCAAACCAATGAACTGGTATACGCTACAGCCTCTGTAATCCTGGAGAATGCTTGGCTACACGATCAAGAAGAACAACAGTATGTACCCACCCTGGAAAATGAGGTTGAAGGATAAGATCAAGGTGACTCGGAGAGAAGTTAGTCAGCTGGTGGAACTACAGAAGGGTGTAGAGATTAAGGATAAGACTGGCTACTGAAAAAATATAGAAGGGCCTGACTCCCATCTGAAACCCTGGAGACTGCTAAACAAAGGCTCACAGCACTGGCTACCAGGCTAAGGAGATACACTAGAGAGAAGCAGAGGCCAAAAAAGTAAATGCCCTATTCTCCAAAGAACCATCCAAGGTGTACTCCCAACTGCAGTGCAACACACAATAACAGCAGAGCCACCAGCAGCAGAAACTGAACAGTACTGGAAGAACATATGGGAGAAAGAGAGACTCATAACACCAGTGCAAAGTGGCTGCAGGACCTGAGAACAGAGCACAGCAATCTCCCAGAACAGAAACCAGTCACCATCACAGTAGAAGACATCCAGCAGCGGGTCAAGAACATGAAGAGCTGGACAGCACCTGGACCAGACATGATCCACACCTACTGGCTAAAGAAACTAACAGCAGTGCATGAACGCCTAGCAGCACAGATGAACCAGCTGCTAGCAGCAGGCTCCCACCCAAACTGGCTAACACAAGGAAGGACAGTGCTGATCATGAAAGACCCCTGCAAGGGGGAACAGAACTGGCCAATAACCTGCCTCCCCACAACATGAAAGTCCTATCAGGCATCATAGCCGCCAAGCTACAGGACCATATGGGCCAGTACATGAGCACAGCTCAGAAGGGCATTGGGAACAAAACACCAGTTGCTCATAGATAGAGCAGTCGCCCAAGACTCAAGGTCTAGACAGACCAATCTGAGCACACAGCCTGGATTGACTACAGGAAAGCCTACGACTCAATGCCGCACACGTGGATCTGTGAATGTCTGGCGCTATACAAAGTCAACAGGACACTAAGGACCTTCCTCAAGAACTCAATGGGACTATGGAAGACAACACTGGAAGTCAACTCAAGGCAGCTTGCACAAGTGGCCATCAAGTGCGGCATATACCAAGGTGATGCACTGTCCCCTGCTGCTATTCTGCATAGGCTTAAACCCCCTCAGCCAGATAATCACAAGGACTGATACGGGTACAGTTCAGGAGTGGAACTACCATCAGCCACCTCCCCACATGGATGACATCAAGCTGTATGCTAAGAATGAACGAGACATCGACTCGCTAATCCACCTGACGCGGATCTACAGTGAGGATATCGGGATGTCATTCGGACTGGAGAAGTGTGGCCGGATGGTAGTGAAGAGAGGGAAGGTAGTCAAGACTGATGGGGTGAAACTACCAGCGGCCACATAGCAGACATACAGACCAGCTACAAGTACCTTGGCGTCCCACAGTCACATGGAACCACGATGAGGAGGCAAGGAAGACAACATCCAAGTATCACCAAAGGATAAGACAGGTCCTGAAGAGCCAGCTCAGTGGGAAGAACAAGATCCACGCCATCAACAGATACGCCCTGCGGTCATCAGATACCCTGCCGGTATAGTGAGCTGGCCAAAGGAGGACATGGAAGCTGCCGATGTGAAGACCCGGAAGCTCCTCACAATGCACGGAGGTTTCCACCCCAAGTCCAACACCCAGAGACTGTATACCAGCCGGAAAGAAGGTGGGCGGGGCTTGGTGAGTGTCAAAGCCACTGTCCTGGATGAAACCGGAACATCCAGGAGTACATCAGTAAGATGGCCCCAAAAGATGAGCTGCTGAGAGAATGCCTGAGGCAGCAGCAGACATGGGAGGAAGACCAAGCAGAAGAAGTGCCATGGCAAGACAAGACCCTGCATGGGATGTACCATCGACAGATAGCTGAGGTGGCTGACATTGGGAAATCCTACCAGTGGCTGGAAAGGGCTGGACTAAAAGACAGCACTGAGGCACTGATCATAGCAGCACAGGAACAGGCACTGAGCACCAGATCCATTGAAGCAGGGGTCTACCACACTAGAGAGGACCCAAGGTGCAGACTGTGCAGAGAGGCCTCAGAGACAGTCCAACACATAGTGGCAGGATGTAAGATGCAGGCAGGAACAGCATACACTGAACGGCACAACCAAGTGGCTGGCATTGTGTACAGGAACATCTGCACAGCGTATGGGCTAGACCCTCCCAAGACCAGATGGGAGATTCCACAGAAGGTTGTGGAGAATAGCAGGGCTAAGATTCTGTGGGACTTTCAGATCCAGACGGACAGGCAGGTACTGGCCAATCAACCAGATATCGTGGTAATAGACAAGGACCAGAAGACAGCGGTGGTGATAGATATAGCAGTGCCAAGTGACAGCAACATCAGGAAGAAGGATATGAGAAGCTGGAGAAGTACCAGGGCTGAAAGAGGAACTAGAGAGGATGTGGAAAGTGAAGGCCAAAGTGGTCCCAGTGGTGGTAGGAGCACTCGGGCTGTGACTCCTAAGCTGGTGAGTGGCTCCAACAAATCCCAGGAACAACATCAGAGCTCTCTGTCCAGAAAGAGTGCAGTGCTAGGAATGCTAAGATACTGTGCAGAACCCTCAAACTCCCAAGCCTCTGGTAGAGGACCCGAGGTTGAGGAAGACACATACCACCCATAGGGGTGAGAGGGGAATTTTTTTTTATATATATATAAAATGTTCCCAATCTGGGGAAAGAGAGGGTTTGGTTTAATTAACAACAAAATAACACATTAACCAAACAAATCTCATCTCACAATTCTTCCCAGCTCCAGCTCCATTCCAAGCAGATGGTATGCTGAGGATTATTTCAGAGATCAGTGCTGCTATGCTGTGAACATTGGCTGGCTTAAAAAGTCATTCTCTTGCAGTGTCTTAACCCCTGGGTCACTGGACTGGAATCCTGAAGAGATCTTAGCTGCCTCTCAGTAACTTGCACTGAGTTGGATCTCTGCCACTCTGGACACTGGTCATTGCAGGGCTGGAACTGTGAACACACATTCTAGTTCCCACAGCAGTTCAAAGACTCTCTGTGATGAGAGGGAGTTAAAGTGGACTCCTGAGCTGTCTGCTTCCTTCTCAGGTCCCAAACTCAAAGCTCAAAACAAACTAAAACTAGTTTTGCGTCAGGCTATCCCCTCCCACTGACCCCATGCTCATTGCTGGACTCAGGCAAAAGTCTCTCTATTGGCTTCAGCAGGAGTTTCTAGTCCATTCTCTCCCCACACCTGACTCCAAGCATACTGGGTATGGTGTCAAAGAGCTCTGGTAGCTATTATTGTTTTAGTCCATATGGCAAGACTCCCTAGAAAGCTCAGTCCAGAGTGCCAGATGGATGCCTGCATTGGAGAACCCATTACAATTAACAACAACAATGTGTTTTTCTTTTATCACTTTTGCATGATTCATCACAAAGTGAGCAGTCAATATTCTGAGTTGAGAGGTTCCTATTCCTTCAGCTTTTTAGCAGTTTCCTTGCTTAATGAAAATCCTACATCTTCCAGTGTTTGTCATCCTCTCTTTCAGAATATAAAATCTACCTTCCAGTGATAATTTGCCTCATCCAGTCCAACTTCTCTCTCTCAGTCAAGTATATGTAGGCCAAAGGTTTTCATTTCTCTCATAACTTGTGTCAGTCTACCTGTGCTCCAGAGTGATCTAACATACCAACACCCAATTCTTGTCTTAATCTGAAATGAGGTATCTTCACAGATAAGATTAAGAACTTCTTTAGGACTTTGATTCTCCATCATCACCACGTCAGCTGGATTTGCTGATTGACCAGTATTATCTTGCCTTACGTCCAGCAGATCATGGTTTTTGATAGTCTGACACCATTTTGAAAATGTGGTTGACTCCCCTTGTCTCTGGTTTGTTACTGTAACAAAAAGCGTGTTTGGGGGGACAGGCTGTTAGAGGTTGTGAGGTGACCAATGAAGAGGTGGACTGCTTTTAGTGTGGCTCCTGCCCTTCAATCTGCTTGGCTTGGGTGGCCTCCCAGGAGTTCTATTCCCACCAACATTGCTCTAAATGTCAGAGCACAAGCCTTCCCACACCCCAACAGTAAGATTGAACCCTGGACGAGGG
The DNA here is from genome assembly GCF_003597395.2 of Chelonoidis abingdonii. Taxonomy (NCBI): domain Eukaryota; kingdom Metazoa; phylum Chordata; order Testudines; family Testudinidae; genus Chelonoidis; species Chelonoidis abingdonii. Next base: position 29,268,811 of record NC_133787.1, read on the forward strand.
GAAATCTACATATTAAGATGTTTTTATCCTAAATGTGAGTCTAAAATAAGCCCCTAGTGTTAGTGTAACACCTTGCCAGACCCAAACATTCAAAATCATGCATCAGGCCGAAGATCATGACACTGACATGAAAATAATTAGGTTGTGGGGGTTTTTTGTTTTCCTTTTTAAGTGTACACTTTTGGTTTCTTTATTTGATTCGAAGCATTTGTGTGCCACTTGCTTCATGTATTTCTCTGCAACTATGAGGGCTACATTTTTTTATTTTTTTTTTTAAAAACTGACTATTGAGATTTCCCACTCTCCCAGTTTCTTGATTCCAACTGTTGGGGCTTCAAGACAGACATCAAATGTCAGTGACTTATTGCAAGTCTCTCGGAGTTGGTATTACTGCTTGTCACTAGTTCCATGCTGATCCTACATCCAAAAGTACTAGAAACCTGTGTTCATATCCAAAGCTATGGTTTTGTAATGGAACATACTGGGAAATGAGAAATACTTAGATTGGGAAATGTGCTGAGTCTCTCCCCATAAATAATGGAACCACAGCATTAGTGTGGCTATATTACCCTCAATGACTACTGTATTAGGTTGCATCTATTGATGTCTGCTCCAATATATGAAATGTTGGGTGGCATTGCTTGTTTACGGTTGCAAGTCTCATCTTTTTTCTTTTACAGAAACTTGGCATGAAAGAATAGATTTGGATAAAAATGGATAGCTGGCTAATGAGTAACTGCTGCATAACTGGTGTTTGTGGATAATAGATTATCTGGATGTTTCCTGAGCATTCATTCTGCTCCAACTTCTTTCCCTGGCACAAAGCCCACGTAACCAGCCAGGATGCAGAGTGGCAGTAGATGTGGTCCAATCTCTATTATTAAGGCTGAAGCATCCTTTGTACCACCTACATAGGTTGGCCCTATGGGGAGGAATATTTGGTGGATCCACAGCTCTGCCTGTTTTTCCCAGCCTACTTGTAAATCATGCATCTGTGCAGCCTAGCCACAAGTGCACATCAACTGTGCATCTCTGTGGGGTACTCCAGTACAAGAGAACATTAGGTATTGGTTCTACTCTTGGCAAAGCTCTGTGACCACAGAAGGGAAGGCAACAAGTTCAGCCCGTTTTTCCTCAGTTTCACTATGAAGATGCTTTTATCATGAATGTGGGTCCTTAATGTTATGCTCTGAGGGTCTGGTCCAAAGTCAATGAAGTCAATGGGAGTCTTTCCAATTGACTTGGAATGGGTTTTGGATTAAGCTCATATTTCCTGATGTTCAATTATCTCAATATTTAGATAGAACCAACATCTTTTTTCAGAAGTTACTGTGCTGAATATTCCACAAGACCATGTGAGGAGATTTCAAGTTCTTGTGGACTTCTAATGATGTTAAAGAAGACTATATGCCATTACCGTTAATAGCCTTTAGAGACTCAGTTCAGTTAATTTCAGGACAATGGGCATGGTTTCCTTAAGTGATTAATTGAGCTGACATTTTGTAGCAGGGCGGATCCCTGCTCTGGCCCTGAAGGGGTTAAAGCAGCCGGGGGGAAGGGAGGCGGGGGGGGGGGGGGGGGGGGGGGGAGGAAGGGCTGGGGCTGGAGCAAGCAGCCTTTTGAGCTGGGCTGATTGGGGAAGTGGCAGCAGCTGGGGCCACGCCCCAAACTGAGCCACAGGCCCTTATATAAGGGCAGAGAAGCCAGGAGCAAAGAAGTCTCTCTCTGTGTTCAGAGGGAGAAGGGCCTGGCTGCTGCAAGGGACCAGACAAGGTACCTAGGGTGAAGCAGGGCTGGGGAAGGCAAACAGAGCCGGGGAGCTCCTGCCTGGAAAGCCCCAGCTGCGGCCTAGAATTAGGCCAGGAGGTACTGGGATTGCAGGGTGCAAACCCAGGGGTAGGCCAAGGCAGCAGGTCCAAACCCCTTTGCTGATGATGAGAGGCTAATATTGCAGTCTGCCCCAGGGTGGGGCTAGCTAATGACTGGGCAGTTGCCAAGACCCTGAGGGAAAGTGGGGGGGTTCCCAGGGAGGGGGAACCCTGAAGGAAAAGGGGTTACTGCCAGGGGGCAGAACCCCACGTAAAAGGGGCACCGGGGTCCAGGGAGGGACACAGGGCCCGTGGCAGAAGGAGGATCACAGGCCTGCAGAGGGTGCTCCAGCTGCAAACTTGAGCTAATTCCCAGGAGTGACCAGCAGGAGGCATTGCAGGGGTCAGTCCCGCCTGGTTACACATTTGTAAGCCATTATGGACTCTAAATTATTGTATGTGACAATCACCACTTCTCCACACACTGACTAGAACTAGATTGATTCAAAAAGTACATTTTTGGGTGATAATTAATTCAACTCAAAGCATGCCTAAAGTAAAAAGCACCTTTAGGGAAATGAACACATAATAGTGTGGAGCTTTTAAGTAAGCTGTCCATGGGCTATACCAATTTAAACAAGTTAAAATAATTGTCAGTAGGCTAGCTATGGAAATATCCTCTTTGTAAGACTGTTGTGTTAGGCCCTGGGGGTCTGGATGGGACAGTAAGATTTTAAAGTGATCCCACTCATGACTGCTAGATAGAACCTGCATTTACATTCTCTCTCCAGCCATATAGCAATATCCTCAGATGTTAAAGTGCCTTTCCTCAATAATCAACATGATTGTTTTAAGAACCAATTACGATAGTACTATATAATTTATTGTAAAAGTTGTTCAAGTTTTTATATACCTGCCAACCCCTTGGAGTGTTCATGTTGCCATTCCTAACTGCGGTGGCTTCTCTCAACTGCTCTCCCTGCCTCCCCCATTTAATCAGCCTAAATGATTATGTTCCTTTTTATAATGTACAGTGTCCATTTATCCAATCCAGAGAACTCAGGCCCACATCCCATGCTGGATATGAGCCACACTGGGTGCAGCTTAAATCTTCTCAGTGGGATAAAAGGGGCACCAAGTTTAACTTTTACCCACCCTAGACTGAGACTAACTTATTTTAACAGCTGCTTCATCTTGCAGCAGCAACACACACCCCCTAAGGACTGTTCCATAAGCCAATGATTACCAGGGCATTGGAACACTTAGTATAAAGGAGAGGGAGTGTAGCCTAACTGCCAGGAGGGGGTTGAGTGTGCATGGGTCAGAGTCACTGCAGGTCTGTTGCTCCACACAGAAAGAATGCTCAGGGGATAAGATCCATTAACTTTCCATCAGCTTTCTGTAAAGCATCCTGAATGGGCAAGTCGGGATCTGACCCAATACCTTGGACTGGGTCCTTTCATGTAAAATGAAGTGCAGAATGCCTACTCCTAAGATGTGAGTAGATTCTACAAGAGACGCCAGTTACTATTGTACCTATTACCTCGAATAGAATTTCCTATAGTAGTCAGTTTGTAGAAATGAAAACACACAACAGCAATTAAGATTCATTATGAAAACTCTCACATACAGGCAGAGTGACAAAGAGATTAAAGGCCTGATTTTTTTTTAAAGAGTTTATGCATTCAGCGGTGCACCTAATTATCAGGATTGGATGCAGAAGGCAGGTGTTTGGGTGTATAAAATGGCCAGCAGAAGACACACATTCATTTTCACATACGAATACATGATTGGCAGTTTAGGCATTAAATTGCACACATTGGGATGTGCAACTATTCAAACAGTTTTGAAAACTCAGACACTAAGATGCATGTATGAAAAAAAATATACTGGCAACAGATTTGTTACATTCCAGGTGAAAATTTTTTTGCAATGTTTACTCCATATCCTTGCAACATACAGCAGCCATGAGCGACCCAGACTTAATTTGTATCAGCAGGTTCATGGGGTAACTAATGACTCTGGGATAGTGCAAGTATTTTGCCACCTGTTATCAGCAACAGCTTCTAAAAATGAAATCCTCTGGGGGAAAATTTTACAATCTTAGCCTAATATATCACATTGTACCAGGTTACGTGAGGAGAGGTAACCTAGCTTTGGCTGTGCACTGCTTATACCTGTCAGAAATCATCATTAGTCAGTTTTTTCCCCCTAATTATATGAAGCTATTGAAATACCAAAGAAAGAGTGAAAGATATTTTTATTCTGCCTGAGGAGAGAAATGGCAGCATTTATTCAAAACCAGAGTAGCTCATTAAAAAAAAAAGTGTGTAAGGGGGGAGAGGAAAACCACTGATAGTCACTAAACAGAAACATTCAACTGCTTTCAGTTTCTGAGGGAAAAAATTGTGAGATTAAATCCATAACATAAGTACAGCTGCTGATACACACATAAGGTGGTAGCACTTAGACCTGGTAAGAAGGTTTTCACCAAAACCCTTTGAATAGAAATAACATATTGTGGTTCCAAAAAAATGCTACAGAAAATAAATTCCACCCTTCAGGTTTTTACTGAAATACTGTAAATGTTTGAATTTTCCTGAGCTCTCTCCCCTTTTAATTTTTCCATTTCCTATGGAGACAAGGGGGAAAACCTAAAAAGAAGTTGATGAAAATGAAAGATCAGGAACAAAGTTGTTTCTTACTCTTTTTTTGCAGAAGATATTTGCTATTTTTACTAGTCCTAGAAGCATGGACAGCCCTCCATGTTGCCCAAAAATGCTGAGTATTGTGAACAAGTTGAGACAGAATCTAGATCTCAACCATCATGCCACTCTTTTAGAGTTTTGAATGAAGCAGTCTTTGCGCTCCTCAAGTACAAAGTGTAAGATTATGTCCTTCTGAACTATACAAGGACAAGCTTGTAAGGTTGGTTCCTTGCACACATTCTTATTAAGATGTGTGTCATCTAAATCATAGCCCAGATTATTTTCATTTGTGTTGTTACTTTTGTTGCATTTGAAGGTGGTGGCACACTCCCAGTCTGGCAGGAGTTTGCTGACCTGGACAGTTTTAAAATGAGTTAGTGATTCAGTTTATTCTTTCCCTGATGAAACCTTTTGGAAATTAAGAAGTTTGTTAATATATTGGAACTCCCCTCCCCCATAATTCCCTCTAATATTTGTTGCACGTTAACTTGATGTTTTACAAGCCCATGCTGAAGTGAAAAGCAGAGGAGAAAGCTTAGAAGAGTTCAAAACCCAGTAGTTTTGATGCAATTTGTTAGTCTTTCTATGGCAGGAAAACAGGCATCAGTTGGAGGTGGATGCACCAGGTGATGAAAAGCCTCACATCTACCTCACATGAACACTTAAAATCTTTGAGCAGAAGGTCCCTCTTCGTCTATTGTGCAGTGCACAGTATGCATGTTGACTCCCTGCTGCTCGTGCTCCAGTCTAGAGGTGAATATATTTCAGTAGGGAAATCATTTCTGAATGTGTGATAAATACTGTCCCAATCTGTCATAAACAAATAGTAGGAGTTAATAGCACAGAAGTACTTTATATCTCTTTTCACTGGTAAGGGTTAACAAGTTCAGTAAGCCTGGCTGTCACTGCCGAGGACCAATCAGGGGCGGATATTTCAAATCTTGAGGGACGGAAGTTTGTGTGTGTGGTATTAGAATTTGGTTGTTCACTCTGGGGGCTCAGAGGGACCAGACGTGCAACCAGGTTTCTCTCCAATCTCCCTGATACAGGTTCTTAGATTCCAAATAGTAAGTACTAGGTAGATGGCGAGTTAGGTTTATGTTGTTTTTCTTTATTTGCAATGTGCATTTGGCTGGAAGGAGTTCAAATTTGTATTTTGCTGAAAGGATTTTAATTTGTAGTTGAATACTTAGGCTGGGAGGGTATTCCAGTCCCTATAGCTAAAAAACCCTGTACCTAATCCATCTTAAATTTACAAAGATAATTTTTCTTTTATTAAAAGTTCTTCTTGTTTAAGAACCTGATTGTTTTTTTTATTCTGGTGAGATCCCAGGGACTGGGTCTGGATCCACCAGGGAATTGGTGGGGAGAAAGGAGGGAAGGGGGAGAGAGAGGTTAATTTTCTCTCTGTGTTAGGATTACTTTCTCTCTCAGGGAGAGTCTGGGAGGAGAGAGAGAAGGAGGGAGGAAGGTGAATTTTCCTCTCTGTTTTGTGATTCAAGGAGTTTGAATCACAGTATCTTCCAGGGTAACCAGGGAGGGGAAGCCTGGAGAGGCAATGGTGGGGGAAAGGGTTTACTTTCCTTGTGTTAAGATCCAGGGATCTGGGCCTTGGGGGACCCCGGGCAAGGTTTTGGGGGGACCAGAGTGTATCAGGCACTGGAATTCCTGGTTGATGGCAGCGCTACAGGTTCTAAGCTGGTAATTGAGCTTAGAGAAATTCATGCTGGTACCCTATCTTTTGGACGCTAAGGTTCAGAGTGGGGAATTATACTATGACACAATCCCTCTCTCCTTTGCCGTCAACTCCTAGTAGGTAAAGTTCTTTCTAATGAAGAGAACCAAAATAAATTAGCATCTTTTGTGCATAGCACTCTGTAAACTTTAAGAATGTCTTCCAACAGCCCCAGAAGTACTGAAATCCACATTTAACAGCTGGGGAAAACTGAAAATCAGATTAAGTGGGATTTGCCTTTGGCCAAGTCATCAAAATTAAGTCTCAGGGTGAAAGCCTGACTCCTGACTCAGGGGGTGAAAGCCTGACTGAAGTTAAGAAAAATTTTGCTTTTGACTTCAATGGTGTCAGGATTGCATCCAGGATTTCTTGACAGAGGTATATGCTTATTCCTGTAGAGCAGCTTGCCTCTCTGCCTGTGGACAGAAGTTTATGCAAAAACTTGTTTGTTCAATGTTTAATATTTAAGGCCTTCATGAGGGATTTACAGCTCTACATAGTGAAAGAAACCCAAGTAAACAAGTGCATGTGTAGAGTATTACAGAAATTTCCTGTTAATTACCTCCAGTCCTCTCAGACAACATGGTCTCTCTTGTCTGGAATTCTTTAGGGTCAGCTACACTTCCCTGGGTTATCAGTTAGAAGCCTTTTTTAACAGTTCCTGCAAAACTGTTTGGTTACAAGAGAAATTATAAAGCCTCTGGTTTAGAGAAACTGACTATTCCAGTCTACTCCATAACACAGCCCTCCAACCTGAATAAGGCCAAAATTAACCCTCTAACTTATTTACAAAGCAGTTTTCCAACAAACTCCAGCTCAACTCTCCTCCTGCAGCTTAATGCTCCTAGGGTTCTTCCCCAAAGATTGTTTACATATCCCAAAAACCTCTTCACAGGGCCTCTGCAACCTCCCTTGTATCTGGGGGACAAGGGAGGTGGGAATTAACCAACCTGTAAGTTCTTGGACTCACTTTGATTCTGGTGGGAAGTGCCAGGACATGTGGGTTCACAGAAAAACACAAGCCTTTTACAAAGGCTCACCTGTTCTTTTCTTTTCTTTTAGATGAACAGCAAGAGATTAAGCCACTTTCCAAAGATTACCTGATCTGGGGACCAGGATGATGCTGGCTGGTGCAAGGATTGTGAAACAGAAGCATGGTTTAAAGGCCTTTGCCCCAACCCTCCCTCCCAGTTTGTGCCAACAGATATAAAGAATCCAGTCTTACGTAATGCAAATCACTGAAGATCTGTTTTGTCATCGAACATTGATCGGTAGCTTGTCCCCCTGACTTTGTGTCAAGATAAGGCAAGTACAAAGACCTCCTTTGCCTTGCCATCCCTGTGAACAGAAGTCATTTCATCCACACCCAATCATTATTAATAGACTTCTCAGCACTGTACAGCTTTAATGATGCATCATGAATTCAGTTTGAACAGAAAAATGTTTCCCAACATATAGACAATTTTCTACATTTGACCCCTCTTGTGACCCTCAAATATATTAGATGGCTTATGAAAGTAGTTTCTTATGGCACATACACAAGTTTGAGTAAATGTCTATGTATACAGAGTATTTCAGGAGATGAAAATGGATGAACAAAATACACTCTATGGAAGAAGAAATAGAAAAAGGATTAGCAGCAACCTTTTAGCTATGAAGCTTCAGGATGCAGGAAAATTAAGGTTAGAGCAAAAATCTTGCAGAGTTAATATGTGTGGAAAGATTAAAAAGGAGAGAGAATGGGAGTGTGGGAAAGGTGGGGAGCAGCTCCAAAAGGTCAAGATGCACACAGAAGAGATGAACACCATATCAGAGAATAGGAGCCTTATGAGTAGAATCAAAGTTTAAGGCACCAAGGCTTAAAATAAACACAAGGAGTTTTGTAGAATGGTTGTTGGATTAAACATGAGCAGTGATCTTCCTCTTGTGCATGAGAATGAGAAATGAATTTAAAACATTTTACAGGAGAATGCTGAACTGTAGGTTTCCTTTTTCTCATTACTTCAGTACCCATTGCTTTTGATCCTTTCCTTAATTTCTACTAGCTTTATTTAATGAAACTGTAGAATGATGAGATCACTAAGAGGGTTTCCAGTGTTATTTTTTTTCAAAACCTATTTATTGTTTACTTTACCAGAGAATAAATGCTCTTGCTTTTTGACTATTTGGATCCATATTTAATTACAAAGGGACATCAGTGTACTCAAGGAGGAGACTGACTACAGTGTGGAATAGTCATCGAAGAAAATTTTTTGTAGATACTACCAGATATACTGTATAGAGCAATCTAGCACTCTGAGGGGAAGAGATTAAATGACACAGATATGGAAGACTGACTAACTTTAATATGATATAACCAGATTAATATTTGAGAGCTATATCAATTGTATCAAGGCTGGGCCAGCTTTCATATAGGGTTAGGTTCTTTGAGGGAACAGTTTCTTATTCCTTGATTTTAGTGGCTCTCATTTTCATTACAAAACTCTTTTTCATATAGACAGTCACAGCACTCTTCTACCAACTGAGAAAAACAGGAGGAAGGCATTTTCCAAGGTCATTTTCACTAGCAATCCATAGATTAGAAAGAAAGTTATCTTACAAGCAAAGTTTCAGTACTTTCTTGAAGCCTTGTGGACCAATCCAACTCCCATGGGATTTGGCCAATAGACACCTCTGGACTTCAGAAGGAATTTTATAAGGCTACAAATTCTGATTCATCTGTGCTTGAGCTCCACTGATCCAGGAAGGCTGAAACGCAAGGTTCTTCACCAAAGACAACATTATAAACTGATAAATACAAGATAAACTGATGCCTAAGTCTCCAGATATCAAAGTAAATGGGAAGATTTAAAAAAAACAAACAGATCAGGATTATAATATGTATCCTATCTCACAGAACTGGAAAGGACCTTGAAAGGTCATTGAGTACAGCCCCTTTCCCTAGCAGGACAAAGAACTGATTTTGCCTCAGATTTCTAAGTGGTCCCCTCAAGGATTGAACTCACAATCCTGGGTTTAAACAGGCCAATGCTCAAACCACTGAGCTATCCCTCCCCCCTTTACCACCTTAGAAGATGATATGCATGCTGCAAGCATGGAGTTCTAGTAATCATTTCTACCTCTGTGTTTACCTTCAGCAACACCTTTGCAGCAAAAAAAACAAAACAAAAAAATACAAATGTTTCATTAAGTACTTCATTTTTTGATAATGTTCTGATTTATATGTATCTAATGACACTCTAGCACAAAGATGATCCCTTTTAGGTTGGTATAAAATGAAAGTTCAGACTACCATTGGCCATATTCCTCTCAGGCATTTTGATCATTTTATATCTGGTGATTTTTGCAAAAGGACAGATAGCAGCTGTGCGTATACAGTTACAGTCAGGGCTCAGACATGTCAGTTATGTAATGTGGAGTAAGATGGCACTGGATGATCAAGGTGCTAAAAGCACACTCAAGATAAAGCCATTGCAGAGAACCTAAAGGAATTCTTTTCATCAATCTTTACTACAGAGAATATGAGAGATATTTCCATACCTAATCCATTCTTTTTAGGTGACAAATCTGAGTAACTGTCCCAGATTGGAGAAGAAGTTGTTTTAGAACAAGTTGATAAATTACAAGTAATAAGTCATCAGGACAGGATGTATTCACCCAAGAGTTTTGAAGGAACTCAGATATGATCATACATACCACAGTCAATAATTCTGCAATCTATCACTTAAATCAGCCTCTATACCAAATGACTGGAGGATAGCTAACATAATGCTGATTTAAAAAAGAAAAGTTCAAGAGGTGATCCTGGCAATTACAGGCCATTAAGCCTAAATTCAATACCAGAAAAAATTGGTGGAAGCCTATGATAATTCTGTTCTTTACTAGACACATACATTAACACAATATGTCGGGGAAGAGTCAACATGGCTTTTGTAAAGTGAAATTTTGCATCACCAGTGTTATAATTCTCTGGTGGTGTCAACAAGTATGTGCACAAGGATGATCGAGCTGATAAAGTAGTGTACTTGAACTTTTAAAAGGACTTTGACCAGATCCCACACCAAAACATCTTAAACACAGTAAAGTAGTCATGGAATAAGAGGGAAGGTCCTATCATGGATCAGTAAGTGGTTAAAAGAAAGGAATGAAGAGTAGGAATAAATGATCAGTTTTCACACAATGAAAAGCAGTAAATAGTGAGGTCCCCCAAGGACCTGTACTGGGACCTGTACTGTTCAGCATATTCATAAATGATCTGGAAAAGGGGGTAAACAGTGAAGTGACAAAGTTTGCAGATGCTAGTTACTGGTAATTGTCCTCCCCACATTGAGGGAGAGACGGACTGAGTAAAACTTACACTGGTCAGGCTTCTGTGTAACTGGTCAGGCTTCTGCTCCCAGCCTCACACATGGTGTCCTGGCTCCCAGCCCCTGCCCAGAGCTCTCTGCTTCTGGCCTTGCACCTGCCCCCAGCTGTGGCCACAGCCTCAGCCCCTTTACTCCTGTTCAGTTTACTCCCCACCCCAGGACACAGCCTTGCACCCAGCCACAGCTCTGGTGGAAGGCACGGACTGGGTAAGGGGCCTGGCTTTCAGCACTCCCATGACTAAAAATGTTCAAGTGCCACTGATTCCCTCTGTAGCATCTAGCACTAGCCACAGCTGGAAGACAGGCTACTGGGCTAGATGGACTATTAGTATGACACAGTATGGCCATTCTTATGTTCTATAAATCCCATGCAAGACCAGCTCCACATAGTTTTACATTTGGCATTTCAGAGTACTCAAACTGTGATAACTGTTGGGGGTGATAAGAGAGGTATGAATATTAATATATCTTGGACAAACTTAACTGAATTTTGTGCACTTGGGGAAAAGTGTTTTTGCCTTACTAAGCTGATGTCAGTTTACAAAGATTGCATATAGTCGTGTAAACTATAACCTTCTCCTGGAAACGGAGTCTCACACACGTGCTTGCAAAAGCTGTTAAACACTGACAAAATAAGCACAAAAGAAAACAATGTAGTGGAAGGTGACAGGCTTAGGTTCAAATATAAATGAAGGTTTCTTTCATGGCCTGAATCTGGAATCTAATGGACACGTGTATATCATAAAACCACCACTACATAATTAGATACGACTGATCACAGATCTTAAGGTCAAAAAGAAGTTTGGCCTTTTGCAGATCAAGACTAAGATACAGTGAGGAAACCTTCACAACGTAAGTGTGGGAAATGTTATCAGTCTGCCTTTTACAGTCACTATGGAATTGTACTCTTATTTGCAACACATTTAAAAATGCAGAGAGCTCATAAAAAAAGCAAGTATGATTACAATCATGCACAACATGTTTGAGTTACCTTAAAGAGGGCAGTCATTTTATGCTTGGCATTGCAAACAAAAGTGATAACCTTCAACATTGAAGATTGTTGTCACTGCTAAAGACTTGGTGCTTGTATAGTCAAATTCTCTGAACTTAATACATGATATTTGCTGTTACCTTTCATTCTCTCTGTGGATTGTAAAGTACATTCTTAAGTTCCTCAGAGCTTTGAGACACAAACTAACATTTCTTCTTCCTTTTTCAGGCCCTGACAACAATTAATCCTATTATGTGCTTTTTATTTTGAAAATGAAAACTTACATTTAGAGGAGGTTTTGAAATGCCATCTTTCTGCGCATACGTATGCATTTAAAAATCAAGAAAAATCCAACCCCTTTCTTTTTTGCAATTCAATAGCAATAATATTAGAATTGCCTTTAAATGTCAAGGATGTTGGAAGAATTAAAGATAAAATTATGACAGCACTTCCCCTGTGAAATCATTATTCTTTTAGTAATCTGGTAAACAAAAGCACTTATAAAATTCTGCTCGTCTGTTATAAAAAGTACTTTATGACAAAGATGTCTCTGTGATAAGAATTAATTAAGGGAAGCCATCTGGTTTGAAAACAGACTTTTCTAAAGAACAAGTATATGGCAAATCCAAAGTATAAAAAGGCTTTGCACATTAAAGACATTACAATTTGAATTAAACATTATCATAGTTTAATGTTGCTCTACATGTGTGGGTGCATCTATGTTGTATTTCTGGCAATCGTGCAAGTTTGATAGTGAGAGTGGTCTTTCTTAACTCAGGGCTGTATACCTAGCACTGAAGAACATAAATGAATATATGTTTGTATTTGCTGCTATATCTACAGCACATACAAAATCCATATTATAGTACTTTATACAACTATTAAAAGCAATGGAATGAATACCTTTGACACTACCTTTCCATAAGAAAAGCCACCTTGACTTCTTATTTTACACCCACAAAGGTCACAATTTAACTGACTTAATCAATGGCAGACATATTGCATTTTAAGGATTAACTTTTCAAAAATAGCCTTGAGCTTTGCACCTACAAGTTGTAACTAAAATAAATTGTTGACATAACTGATGTTAGACAATTGTAATTGAATTTATGCAAGTATCTGTTCACAAACAGCCTGGCCATTAAACAAATGTATGATTTTTAAGTTGACTATGTCCATTTAACTTTCCAAGATCTTAACATATAACTAGACAGGTTTCACTATGATAATGTAAAACATTTCCCAGCCAAGACCCCAAACCTGCTGCAACCTGTTCCATGCAGGCAGTCCCTGAGACTGCATAGAGCCTTCAGTGGGGCTTTGCCTGGGGGTAGGAGTCTGCCCAAGTAGAAATAATTGAAGAATTGGAGTGAAAAAAAAATGGAGACGTGAAGGAATCATTGGCATGATTTGGCACCAGGCTCAGAGAAGATAGCCTTCTCCTATGGTGCATCATTGGCAGGTGGTCATGTACAAGCTATTAAATTATATGGCCAGTAGTTAAAATTGAGTACATCATTCTCTTGATAAAAAGGGAAGAAAGCTTACATTAGCATTAGATTACAACAAGTCACTTTGAAAAAGAATGTAAATAGCAATGTCAATAGTATAGTCCTCATCACACTGACTGGGGCTCGCATGCAGAAATCAAAGGTAGTTTTTATTTTTCTTTCTTCATTGGTCCAAAACAGCTAATTTGTTTTTCCTTTTTGGGGGGGAGGGGAGAAGAATAGTCTCACTATCAGGTTGTTACGTCTACCCCTCCACCAACTCATGTCTCTTTTCATTGTCCTGCTGGCATCTACCCAATTGTTTTCCCAGTTAGGGGGTGAATGAGGAGGGTCAGGGGGCATGGCCCTCCTACTTTCCACCACAGGCCCTGCCTCATCTCCCCTCCATCCCCAGAGGCCCTGCCCCCCATGGGCAGGCTGGCAGCTATAGCCTGTCTGGGGAGTCCAAGTAGCTGTGGGGCGTTGTGCTGTGGACCCTCCACCTGCCCAGAGTTGGGGGCTGAGAGCAGATCCTAGCCTGTGTCCCCAACTCATTCCCTCCCCAGGGCAGGTGCAGGGTCTGTGGATCCCTACAGCCGCATGTGTGGCTCTTACCAGGGCCAGGTTGTGGCCCCCAGCTGGAGCCGGGTCAGGATAAGAGGCACTTGGGCATCTGTGTGGAGCATCAGACCCTCCCGCCCTGGGTAGGGGACCCTCAGGGCAAGGACACGGGTCAGGGCCTGTTCTCAGCTCCCCGCCTGGGGCAGCTGGAGGGTCTGTCCACAGCTCCCCAGCCCACTCCAGCTTTCAGCTTGGCAGGAGTCCTGCAGGAAGGGCAAGGATGGGGCCCTTCTCCCTCCACTTTTGGGAAGGCTCCGCTACCCCTGTTTCCAGTACAGAGCTGAAACTCACCCCTTCACCTCCCTTGGTTTATGATTATTACTTTTTTGACAGACATACTCAGTCCAGAATATGGGGATTTTTCTTAGAAGGTATGGAATGATCAGACCCCATTTGAAACTCATACCAATTAAAAAAAGTATTATACTTAATTACAGTCTATTGATCAATTAAGATACTACTGATAACTTTGCAATTCTACAGCACCTGCCTCTCGATGATCCCAAGGTGCTTTGCAAACACTAAAGCAGTGGTTTTCAGACTGTGGACCATACATCATTCGTGGCCTGCAGAAAGCTGAATGACTGCATGAATACATGAAAAAAACCTAGAAATCACTCTTTGTGATTTCTCTATTTTCAAAGGAAACTAAATTCAGCAAGATGAACTTTTTAGAGACTACCACATGATAATTGCTTGCATCTGTTGAACCACACTTAGGTAAGGGCTGTTTCATTTTCATTTGCACATTCGTATCAGGGGTTAGTCTCTCTGGGTTACATCAGACTATGACTACCACAACTGTAATTCAGCACTAGAGGGTCTGATTCTTTCTGTTTCTAAAGCAGAACTCCCACTGAAAGCAATGGGTGGTCCAGGCATGGAGTAGTTGCTATTTGGGCCCCAAGTGTGTGGCTCATAAGGTAAGGAGAGGGAGATAAACAGCAAAACCCCAAACTCACAAGGCAAATCTGTACCATAATATTCTCCCAGCTATAAAGCTGCTCGAGCAGAGACAGATTGTGACTTGTATTAATGAGGACTTGGAAAATATTCTGACTGTATTTTCCAGGTTCTCCCATTCCATGTATATTTATTCTGAAATTATGGAAAGTAACTTTGAAGCAGCACGTGTGGAGAGTGACCCAACCAACTTAAATGGAGAAGTATAATCACTTTGATATATTAGGTTTCAAAACACCATACCTTGGCCAATACCTCACCTAGGGGAGGTTACTGCACATTAATTTTGAGAGTGTTAGGATCTGCCCACCACTATTTCAGCAGCAAATGCCATGGCAATAAAGAATAATCACTGCAGTAGTCATGCTGCTAGAGTTAGAGTTCCATCAGACTTTCCATTATAAATTCCTTCACACACACGCGTGCCCACACACCCTGCTTTTTAGATACTTGCAACTTGGTATTTTGAATTTATACTGTGCAGCAACTTCACATGCAAGTTCAGACCCTAGGAGAAATATTTTAAAATAAATATCTTTTGATTTGTTAGGTTTGTTAACTGACAAAGAAAACCCAGAATTGCTGAAACAAAGGCCTGGTCTACACATAGTTTTGAACTGATTTAATTATTTTAATTAGGAATGAGATTTTTATACCACTAGTTATAGCGGTACAACCTTTAGTATGGACAGTTATACCATTATATAGCAGTGTCACTAAATATGCATTTTTGCCTCCCCTCTCCCCAAACAAAGAACATTTTGTGGAACAAAAACAATTGCCATGCTATAAGAGACAATATTGAATGAATAGAAGAAAGTGAATCAGCAATGAATTGGACTAAGAACAGTTCTTTCCCCCATAAGTAAGCAAAAATAACCAGTCAAAACCATGAAGATATACTTGTAAATGAGTAGGATTTGTTTACAGGAAGAGACACAATGGATGTGTGTTGGGTTGGGGGGGGGGGTAGGGGGAAGATCACTGTGCTCTTCTAGTTTGGGAAATAAAATGTGAACATGTTTGGGCTTATCCACATACAATTTTTGGAGTGATTTAACTATATTGGTTTAGAAAGCCCTAGTGTGGATCCTATATATAAAAGGAGTTTATATGGGTAGAGTGTGTTTCCCCTAAATTTGCAGGCATAAGCTATTCTGTTAAATCACATTTATATCTCAGTTGCCAGTGGATGTCACAACAATTTACCGGCCTGGGAGTACAAATGGTTAAGGTACCAGCCAAACTAAAATGACCATAATTAGGGTTCCTAGCTCAGAATTCATGCAAAAAAGGAAATCAGGTTTCAGAAATACTTTGTAATTATAAGGGTAAGCCTAAGTGTCAATAAGTAAAGAGTGCAAAAGCTAGTAAGTTGCACCAAAATAGGAGAACAATATCATTACTATATGAACAAGACTAACGTCAATGCAGAACTTGTCAGATCTAATATCATGAACTATAAAAAATCTGATGTAGGGAATCATGACCCTAACTCCTCTGCCACAGTATTTTTCTCCCACCCAAAGGAACCTAATTAATTAATTTCCACTGGAAAATGTTCTCTGGTTCTGTAATTAATAATGAGCAGCCACCACACTAATTCTCTGTTGTGGGAAGGGTGTGCAAGGTGATTAGTGAAGGCAAATTATAGCCTATTTTCCTCAGCTGCAATCAACTTTTTAAAAATCAAGATAATGTCAAAATCTTTTTCATTTACATGTACCAAAACACAGCAAGCACTACAAAGACAGAATATATTTGCAAAATTCTTTGATAACTAAGCAGCCTAGTCACTAAAAATAATTGTTTATAAAGGGACAATGTCTGTTAGGGTGCATTATAGGCCTACCAGAACTCTAAGAATGAAGTCCTTCCTTTCTATATTAGTTACTTTGCTTGTCTTCTTGTGCTAAGGAAGAGATTAGAGGTGAAGTCCTGGCATAATTTCAGTCAATGGGATTTTACCTTGGCACAGTAACCAGAACTCCACATCTAGGAAATCCTACAGTTCAGCGGTTTATTTTTCATTGCATACAAGATGATAAGTTGTTTGCTTACTACATTTACAACAGCAAGAATGACTTCTGAGCTGGGCAATTTCTGGTAGTTAATGACCAGCTATGTAGAGAGCCACTAGTTTGTCATTATTAGAATGAATGACACTGTCTTGTGGGCCAATCCTGCTCCTCATGAAGTGGATGGGACTTTAATCATTGACTTCACTGGGAATAGCAGCAGGGATCTGTATGATTATTAAGTACTCCCTCTCAGGGGGCTACTAGTGTCATTAGCACTAAATCTGTCAGCAAGCAAAATTCCCAGCTAGGAGAATGTGGGTGGTGCAGAAGGGTAGACTCACCTCTGGAGTACTCTTTTGTGAGTGGGTGGGTGTAACATAACAGGCTCTTTCCTCTAGCATGCCCTGCCAATGTTTGGTCCAGTCCTGCAGTGGCGTCTCTTCTCACAATTCAGCCTTCTTGCCACGTCACTCTTTAGTTCCACCCCTTCAAGTGTAACAAAGTCCAACAGAAAAAGAGTCCAGTGTTCTTACAAAAGGTCTTCAGTCCTGACCCTGGGCCTCATGGTCCTTATGTCCTTCTCTTGAGGATTATCAGACATACTTGTCTGCTTGTCAGGGGCCTCATGCCACCTTCCCCAGTGACAGATAGGAGAACAATTCCCATCCCTCCCCGTCAAACTGGGTTCCAGCACAGGGACTCTATAACCAGCAGCCAACGTCTTCTCCTTCAAACTCCTTGCTACTGAATTCCTTTACTTTTTCCTGCTTTAGCATATCAACAGGCCTTTCCCACAGCTCTGAAAGTTCACCTTCTCACAGGGCCAGGACTCTTCAATAGAAACCCCCAAGAAAAATCCCAAAGTAAAAGTACAAATATCAATCCAATTCTTCCCTCCTCAGGCAGGATATTTCATTCAAATTGGCTTCTCAGTTGAACACCTACCAGGGCACTTTTTGTACATAAGTCCAGTTCCTGCTTTTTTACCAGGGCTCCTCATCACCAGAGCTTTATCTATACCAGTATCTTCTCTGTATCTCTTCTTACCCACTCCCAGATTTTCCTACTCAAGAGAGATCACTAAACTAACTCTTTCTCCAGTCTTTAATCTCTAAAAATAACTGCAGAGTTTCTCTAAGGAGCCACCTGCTTATCTGTACTTCTCTTCTTTATAGTTAGCACTAACTCCTTTCCCAGCTAGTCTTCATGTCTTAGTAAGCCTGACTCTCTGCCCTCACCTTCAGGTGCAGACAGGTAGCATAATTGGCTGCTCAGGCCCATATTAATTCTCTCAGAGCCAGGATGGGGCATATGCCCTATCACAGTGGATTGTGTTCCTTTTGCGATTCCTGAGATGTGCAAGAAGGGTGTATTTGCCTCAGGGAGTTAGGTGACATAAGATATTTGAGCCAAATTTAGCCCTGGAATAAGTAGACACAATTCTCATTGAATGGAGTGGTAGTTGTACCTATTAATACCAGGTCTGAATTTGATCCTTTGATATCCTTTGCTAATATAGTAAGGAGGAAAAAGCAAAACATAAGTTTTAGGAGTATAATGTTAAAACTAGCTTTCCTTTTATTTTTTACATGGGTAGAAAGAGGGAACAACTAGAGATGACTTTTAAATAAGTCTTTAGCAATAATTCATTTTATATACTGCAGCTTTATAGAAAAAAATATGGTCTATTCAGCAACAGAGTGAATTGCAAGGACACATACATAACAAAACTCATTTTCATTTTGAGATATGAAACTTTAGTTTCTATAAACTGGTTTTCTTGAGTTCTAGGTGTCTGACTCAAATATAGTTTAGGAAGTATCGTGCTAGAAAAGCACCTGCTTATGTGTTATTTTGCCAAGTTAATCCCCAAGGTTGGAACTGGTTTTGTGTATCATTCTTGAGTCAAATAAAAGTTGTTTAAATAGCTCTACTTTGAGTTGGGTTGTTCAGCCCCCCACAATTATATGATCATAGCAAGGAAAGTCCAAGATTCTCATTTGCTGTTTCACATCCTACTTACATAGAAAAGAAATATGAGGAAAGTGTTTAATGTATTTTAGCTCTTAATGCAATTTAGCAGCTGGAAATAATAAAGGGAAGCCAGCAGTCTGTGTCCAATCAACTCCTTAGGGACCAACAACAAGTGCTCTGTGGACTGCAGTTTGGGAATCACTGGTCTAAAACATTTTGATTATTGGGGTTTTTTTCTTCTGTAATTGATGTGGTATGCTGTACACAGAATACATGATGCCGTGGTATAGCACACAAAGGCACTCCTGTGGCATGCCCTCATGTCTTATCAATACAGACATCCCAAAATCATGCCAATAAAACCACCATATCACACCTCACCATCCCCTAGAGTACACATTCCATAAAGTATAAAATACATACCTGCAAAATCATACCATTATAAACTATTAATTCTGTTCTGTCTCATAGGTATAAATCTATGGTGACTCTGTTCTAATCAATAATATTTAATTAAATGTAATTCTGCTGTGTCAGGGGCCCTCCACACCTGCAGATAGAGGAGAAGGATTTGTGCTTACACTCCTGGCATATTCAAATTCTTCTGCAGAGAAGGGAGAATGAGAAAAGTAGAACCTTCCTTGAATTTCATTGAAAACTTTGAGTTTCTCTAAAACACATACTTCTTTCCTGCAAGACGTGTAGCATTTTAAAGCTCCAGGACTTATTTTCCCCTCCTCCCAGGGCAGAAATCATTGGTAAATGTGCAATTCACACACCAAAAACACAGATAAAGGGTCTTTCATTTAATGATTCCAAGTTATTTCATAAAATGTAAAATTAAAGGACGCCTCCTATATAAGATGAAAGTCCTTGTAAACAGTCTGCCTTGATGGCATTCATGCAAAAGCCTCTTTTCATTGCCTTGTTTGTACACCTTCTGAATATAGCAATATGCATCAACAAATGTTAAATATAAGGACTTCAAAATAATAACAGCAGCGAGCTATTTATTAGAGATTCAAACTTTGGCAAATAAACCCCTCCAGACATCTCTTGGAAAAGCTTTCAGAATTACTTCTGTTGTCCTGCTTGGGATGAAAAGCTGCCTATTGGCTGCCAGTATTTGTATATTTTTATATTTGGACTATCTGTAGTTGATTCTGAAAGTACAACTGGTTCAGGAGAGAACATATTAGTGTGCCCAGAACAAAGAAAACACACACTTTAAGTACTCACAGCCTTTTGTACTCTACCACAGAATCTTTACTAAGGATGGAGGGCCTAGACATTTTGTAAAGTTCACTTGCGTGTTTTGCTCCCACCAGGGACAGAAAAAAGTTGACTTCGTCATGAAGAGAGTAGAGGGCTGAGCCTCTAACCTTCAGAGTCCACGGATCCATGCCAAGCCCATTGATCCCAAAGCTGCCAGCTGAATTGTCTTCTCTCATTGATGATCCATGGTGTCCCCAAACAGCAGAGCTTTCTAAGAGACTTACTACCATTTTCAACCTACCCTTCTCTAGCTGCCCAGCAAAAGCCATAGAAAACATCCTGTACTTACAGCAACACTGATTTCCAGCATAACCTTCCTGAGCCACGATCACACACAACTAGAGCAAATACAATGTGAGCCAAAGGCTTAGTGGAACAGGTGAGTGCCATTGCTCACCCTATCTTCCCCCATCCAGTCCATCTCTCCTGCTCCTCTCTGCAATTTTTACTGAAACAATGGCTCTTACTGTGCTCAGTCAGTAAAAATATCTGGGTAGCAAACAAAAACACAACAGATACAAATAAAACACAATATTGTAGTTGAATTTCCATTGTGATTTCTCCTTTTACTTTAATTAACTTTAAGCTTGCAAGCTTTAGGCTTGCTAGGCAGTTCTACTGAAAATTATCCTATGCTGATTGAAGGTTCCAGGCCTGAAACCTTTTCTCACAGAATTAGTTCTCACTTTCACAACTGATTCCATTGACTTCAACAGAGCAACTCATGTCAATATGAGTGTGTTCTCAAAATCTGGATTTATCATTCTGAAATTTTCCACATTATTGATTGATTAATATTTGAAAAGCCTCCTTTCTCCCAAGTGGGAAGGAAAGATAATAAAGGTTTATCAGTTAATGAATTATTTTTACTCCAACATTTTTGTCTAGTATTTCAAATATAAGCCCATGTTAAAAGTTAATAACCAAAGTATTCATCTCTTTTATCTGAAGCATTTTGTTGCAAATGCCTTTAATTTATCAACACTACCTTATCTAATCTCAGCAATACTATTTAGATTATGATGATGACCTGGACAGTAGATTATGTTATTTCAGATTCTCACAGAGGTTGTTTCATAACAAATTAACAGCAGTTGGATTTCCAGCATAGCATAAGGACTTATCACTTGGCATTAAATTGGATTCTGTAATTAAGAACTAATTGTTATATATTGATTTACTACATAGAATCGTTTATACTGTAGGAAGATAGATATAAAAAGACTCCTGGAATTATTATATGACTTATAATGAATTACCCTGTTAATATCCATTTTATTGTTGTTTTTAAAGGCAGCTTTTCCTACAGTGCTGCAGTTTATGTACTATAGGAATGTAGTATTTTCTCTCTCCACTGCTGCAGCGCAGTATATCATAAATTACAGCATATTGTCACAGCCCAAAGTAAAGGGGAGATAATATTTTGGCTCTTACCAATTAAAATTAATAACATATGCAACTGTATATTTACAACATTTCAACTACATTTTAAATAGGAAACATACCACACTGAAATTTCAAAAGGATCCCACCTTATGTATATAGATTGTTCCTGCTTTGTGCCTTTTGCCTCATGTCTTTTACATGTTCAAATGTTATGGGGAATTGCAAATTATAATTGTACCCTCTTGCTGTGAAGCTGTTTGGGTTTTTGTTTTGTTTTGTTCTGTTTTTTGTTTCTTCCACAGGAAAACAAATAGAGTGTCACTGTATTTATATTCATTACTGTCAAATTCATTCTTTCTACGCAGAGATGGAGTATTCTGGCTCCATGAGGGCCAAGTGCGAAGCAGTCAGGGTACTGGAATAGCATCTGCAGCCCTTCTACAATGGTTATGCCAGTATTTCTCAAACTGAGGTCGCTGCTTGTGTAGAGAAAGCCCCTGGCGGGCCGGGCCAGTATGTTTACCTGACCCGTCCATAGGTCCAGAGGATTGCAGCTCCGACTGGTCTTGGTTCGCTGCTCTAGGCCAATGGGAGCTGCTGGAAGCAGTGCGAGCCAAGGGACTTACTGGCCACCGCTTCCAGCAGCTCCCATTGGCCTACAGCAGCGAACCACAGCCAGTGGGAGCTGCGATCGGACGGACCTGTGGACTGGGCTTGTAAACAAACTGGCCCGGCCCGCCAGGGTCTTTCCCTACACAAGCGGTGACCTCAGTTTGAGAAACATTGGGTTATGCAGAGCCACTGGAACCACATAAACACAAGTCCACAGCCCCTCCCTCAGAGTGACACCAGACCATCCCTAGCTTGCTCCCAGTGTGGCTGGCATTGATACTCTTACAGCAACACACAACGGGTCCTATACATGCATGCTCAGCACTGAGACCCTAATCAGGGTTTAAGTGGTGAAGTGGGCGATGTGATGGTCATCCTAACTCGGATGAATTTCACCCAATCAGAGAAGTCTCTTTACCCAGCACCAAAATGAAGCCACCTCTGAAGAAGAACATAGCAGGTATTATGACTCCAGCAACCCAACACAAGAGTTTATGGATAGAAATTAAAGCCTTCATCAATGTACTAAAGATTCCTATCTGATATGTTGAAGATGTCTTCCCCATGTCTCTGCCTCTCAAACTGAGCACTTTCTTGTCTTCGCTTCAGCAATAATGCATTCAAACATGAAATGTAAAGTGTGTCTTTCTTTTAAACAACAAGCAAACATAATGAGGGAAGTCAATAATATCAATTATCATTAGCACTACAAATTTGAAAGAGGCAATTTGAGTTCAATTACATTAAGTCTGAAAACATACAGGTGCTGAACACTTTATCACTGGTTTAAGGTAAATTGATGGTCTTTGTAGTTTAGAAAAAGAAGAAATACACAATTTTGTTGAAGGCAAATGACTGAAGAGATCGTTTATGTTTTCAGAGAAGGGATACTGCGGTGGGGGAGGGGAACTCTTTTAGGACCCAATCCTGTTTAATGTGGCACATTAAATGGGAAGTTAGTGAATCTACAGTCCCCTACACGGCTGCAGCTCACCAAACGTTCTATAGTGTGCTTTTACATACTCTTTGGCTTGCCAAGCACTAACGTTTGGTGTAGACTTTGTTAAGTAGCCAACAAGAACATGCTGCAAAATTGTACCAGACTCCTGTCTGGTCCAAAGCATATATTTTACATGTAAGAACTCTGAAATTGCTATAGAAATGCAGTGCAGCATAACTGGTCTAATTTATGTCCAAAACCTAGATAGATAGATAGAAAGAAGGGAGGGAGGATTGCAGCAAATTGTTGCCAGTACATTTGAACTGTAAGAAGCCTGTTAGATCACCTAATAAATCCAGGGCTGGCAATATCTTCATTTGTTCATTAGCTACTCAGTTTAAAAGAAAAAAATCAATACTTGTTCCTGTCTCATTTCTGAAGAATAGTGTTGAGCCATCTGAGGTCTAGAGCTCCTTCAGGTGAATGACATGCTCAGGTAAAGTTCAGAACCTCAATATCACCTCAGTTCATTTGGAACATCAGTCATAGGATTCTGATTTCTGACAGAAACAGAATTAAAGTGGAGGGCGAGAGGAAAGCATGGACTGTGTATCTGCTGTGAAATTGCCTCACTTCTGAAAGGAAAAAAACATTCGGTCCAATTCTGAAGTTCTGCAGCAAAACTCCCATTGTATGATCAAGTTAATTATTGTCCTAATAAATTACTTAATTGTGGCTATGAATAGAGATAGCCTACAGATAGATAAGAGAGAAAAAAATAGATAGATAGGGCATAGAAATTAGATAGGCTAGCTAGACTGTTAAGTTATGTGACCAGAAAGGACACAGTGTTTTACAAAATGTTATAAAGTTATAAATTGTAAATGTTTACACCAGATTGGGCTGCACATATGAGCTCATAAGCGCACAGACTAAGGAGGTAACAATTCCTCTTTAGAATCATTGGAATTATTCCACCTTTGGAAAGCTATCTGACAGTGTTTCAGTTTAAGAAAAGTATTGACAAATTGGATTTGGTCTAGAAAAGGGCATTGAAGAGGACTGAGGTCGTGGAAGGAGTGGTCAATGAGAAAAGGCTAAAGCACTTGAGAATACTCTGTAGAAGATTATCATTGGAAGGGAGATGGACTGAAGATCTAATAGGAATTTCCCATCTCCAACTTCATTGGAGTTACTTTACATTTAGGTAGAAGGAGGATCAGACTTGTAAAATGTAGAGATGGGAAACGCCTAATAGATCTTCAGTCCATCTCCCTTCCAATGATAATCTTCTACAGAGTATTCTCAAGTGCTTTAGCCTTTTGGAGCTTTAGCCAATGGAGTTAAGAGTGTAAAACTGGCATGGATGAGAACAAAATTAGGCACCATGACTAATTAAAGAAGACTTCAACTATAATCTAGTCATCATGCAATGATAGCAAAGGAACTCACAGAGTATGACTTCCTAAAACCGAGCAATGAACATTATTAGAATAAGGAAAACACTTCTCTCTCTCTCTTTTTTTTTCTTTTTTCTGGAAGGTTTTGACATTCTTTGCAGGGATCAACTATGTGAGTGTCTATGGTAGCTGAACCCTGAGGCTTATGCATATATTTTGACTAATGCGGTCTTTAGTGTCCTGAATTCTAACACCATCACAGCTCCATGCAGGCTGCTGATACAAGACCAAATCACTAAGTCAGTGTTATAGTCATATAATGCCTGGTACTGAGGATTAAAATGCCTGTTTCTGAGAGGTGAAAAGGGAATACGTTAACATTTAATATTAAATCATCCTTCTAACTAGAACAAAGCTATAAACAAAAACAATAACAACAAAGTCCTAGAGGAACTAACAGATTCAGTCTTTATCTGGCAGAGGAGAATATGCAATTATAAAGCTATCAAGGCTCTAAAACCATAAATATAATTAAGAATAAAGATGGGCTGGAAGAAAAAAATACCAATGTGAAATCATCATGGCTTTTAAAATAATTGGATAATGCCGTAACTGGAGGGAAACTAGTCAGGTATATCCTCCCTCACATAAGATAATCATACGTTGTCACAGTTCCCCATTTCCTTAGAAGACTACATATAGTCTCAGGTGTCCCATCATTCTTAGCTGCACATCCCCTCACCTCACACACCATAGAACCAGCCTTCACCCATGTATCTCAAGAAGTCTGGAGATTGCTTCTTTGGAACTCATTAGCACGCCAATACTTTAGGCACATGTGTTTGCAAAATAGGCTCATCTCCATACCAAAGGCTGAAAAGAGGCTGATGTAAGAATACAATGGTAAAAATCCCCTCTGTGAATAACCTGCTCTGCAGCCAGATGCCTTGTTAATAAGTCTCAGGGGTACAACATACAAGTAGGTGAAAAATGTGACTGTGAGAATTCAAATGACAGTTCTGTGTAAATAATGCATTCTTATCCATCTGCCGTAGGGACACATGACATAGCAGGATGGAAGAAGGCCAGCATACATTAACTCTGACACTATTTTGTCTGTTGCTTTTTAAGAAATATGTTTAAAAGGCTTTTAGGACCAGACTCCCTTTAGTTTAAGTTCACACTCCCATTAAGTGACATTACACTGAATCGAGTCACCTTTTCTCCATCTATCTCTTTATTCTTTTCAGAGTTGTGTATATTCTGCTGCAAAGCAATTGTAGGGGACTGCGGAAGACTGTGTTACGGCCTAGCTAGGATTGTTCCGCTTTCTTGGCGGCCGGTCACTGTAGGACACGGCACGCCAGTATAATCCGCTTCTAGCTGGTAAGGACCACTTTGCATGGCCTTAAGCCAAGGGGCAGACACAGCCTGTGGAAAGCCCCTATTTGTTTATGTATAAGCTGTTTCTGCATTTTGGTATATATAGCTGCAGGGCTTCGGTTCCGCCTTTGGACTCCATACCAGGCCGAGCTTCGGTGCGCTGGGTTCCCGCCTTTGTGACAGCAACTCCAGGAGTTCCCGTTGTGGGTGTGTCACTTTACCTTCATTAAAGCCAAATAACTCACAGTGTGTGTGGGCCTCGTTCTTGCAGAGCACCCTGGGTAGGCCCGTAACCTCCCAAGAACCTTACAGCAATGAAGTCACAATGCAGTCTTTCTAAATCACTAATGACTGAGTTCTTGTTCACTGTCATTCACAGGGTCCCCAGACTCCAAGACAACTAGATCTATGATCTCCACCCTCTGTAAAGTCTTTTAGTTGTTTCCCAAAAAAAATGTGAGCAGAGTTATTTATACATGCTGTTGTCCATTAGATAATAAGTTTCCACGTTTCCCTGTTGTTGCTTTAGCATTTCTAGAATCTTTTTCAATGCTGCAAGCATCTATCAATACCTCACTTACTCCAAAATGAATATTCTTGATCTACAAAAACTTCTCCTATTTTCTTAATGCAGCACTTTTATAATTCTTGACTCATTCATTGCATGCCCTATTTATTGATGCTCTAATTATATTATTGCCTTTTCAAACAAAGTGGCAATTGCCATGAGAATTTCTGTTGTCTCTCTTGATAGATTTCATAGCTCTACCAAAACCTATATTTTTTTTCCTTTTGTGGAACACTAAGAATAAATGTTATTAAAATTTTAACCATGAAAATGTGCTCTATTTTTCGGGTTGATATATTTGTGACATTATTGACATGAACTGTAACCGTATAGACCATTGTTGCAACCAAGGTCCTATAGGTGCACCAAATCTAGTACAAAGGAGGTAAAGTAAGATGTCTATAGAAAGATTGTAATTTGATGGCTATGATTATGCTGTCTGTATGTGCGTATCAATTTTGTATTTGAAGTTATGAATATTGGCTAATTGTACTTGTAACTCAATGTGTTTGATTCTAAGTGATGCATTTGGTCAGCTTCTTTAGAAAGGACTATTCTCAGTAAGTGCCCAGTCAAGAAACACTTAACTGACAATGGACTTTGGGAGATGCCAATCTATATCTGAGCTTTCCTGGGAACATTCAAATGACCATGTAAACAATGGCATTGGCCTGAAAAAAGCTGAATTGTTCATGGACATGTGACTTGCCTGAGGGGCTACAAATTCCACTTTGTTGCTGTGATTTTGCAGAAAAGAACAAAGGGGTTTCTGCCCACAAGAGCGAGAATATAAAAGGCCTTGGAGGCCCCTCCATTTTGTCTTCAGCTGTCTCAAGACATGGCCTCTCAAACCCAAAGAGATGTCTGAAAGAAACTGGAACAAAGGATTGTAACATGGGGGTTTGATTGATTGCTGGACCCATGCCATAAGCCACAACGTTGGTCTGAAAAGGATTGGGCCCAGACTAGCAAGAGTCTAGTCTTTGAAAGATGCTTATTGAAACATCTCTGAGGGTAAGGTTTACCTGTATTCAGTTGCCTACTGTATTAGCCTTAGACTTGCGTGTTTTGTTTTATTTTGCTTGGTAACTTACTTTGTTCTGTCTGTTATTACATGGAACCACTCAAATCCTATTTTTTATATTTAATAAAATCACTTTTTGCTTATTAATTAACCCAGAGTGAGTAATTAATACCTAGGGGAACAAACAGCTGTGCATCTTTCTCTATTAGTGTTATAGAGGGCAGATAATTTATCAGTTTACCCTGTACAAGCTTTATACAGAGTAAAAACGGATTTGTTTGTGGTTTGGATCCCACTGGGAGCTGGATGTCTGGGTGCAAGAGACAGGAGCACTTGCTAAGCCCTTTTCAGTTAAGTCTGCAGCTTTGGGGGCATGGGTCGGACCTTGGGTCTGTGTTGCAGCAGATTAGCATATCTGGCTCAACAAGGCAGGGTTCTGAAGGCCCAAACTGGCAGAGAAAACAGACTCAGAGGTAGTCTCAGCACATCAGGTAACAGTCCCAAGGGGGTTTCTGTGACTAAACCTGTCACAATATTGTAACAATAAAAGTTTTCCTCCCTGCCCCACAATTCCTATAATCCCACTTGAATGAATCTAGCATTTCAAACATCTAAAACTTGCTTTGTTGAAATTCAAAATCCATATGTTCTCTCTACTCCTTCCACCTGGAATTCCAAGAGGTTTGGATCCAATTGTCTATAGACCCCTTGACATTACTACTGAGTATTAGGTGGAAGTTGCCTTCTAGAACTGTTTAATTCTGCTATTTTTTGTGGGTGTATCAATTATTTTCATGTAAAGCTTACATGGGCTTGAGCCATTAGAGGTGGGATTTTCAAATATTTATTGAACTAAAGCTGTTCCCTTGGAAGTTCACTTCAGAGAGGTCTAAAGTAGAGCACCTTAAGTGCTTTTGAAAAGCCCACCCTTAGGTGGTTTACATTGGATTGCTTGATGGGCTATCAATGAATATCTGCCATCTTTCACTATAATCAGACTGTGATATGACTGCATCGCAGGAAGACATATCCAGGCTAGCTTTGATCTAGCTAGTTCAGGTAGCACTAGCAACAAAACCATGACAGCATGGGAAGCATTACAGGCTAGTATATAACCAGGATCCTGGATGAACTTGTATAGCCTTTACAGCTGTGATTTCACAGATATTGTTATATGAGATAGGTACATCAAGGCTAGCTCGGATATGTTTATAAATGTTGAAGTCATACCTCTGGCTGCAATGTGGACGTAGAGTATATCTATAATTCCAGTTGAGGGTCTGATTGCTAGCCCAAAGAGCCATACTCCCTCTAGCTCTCATTCAGCTAGCACATTAAAAATAGAATACAGCCACTGCAGTAAGCTGTGGGATGGGCAAGTTATCCCAGATACATGCCTAGGGTCTCAGATGTATATGTATTTGGGGCGGCTAGCTCACCCCACTGCCCATGCTGCCATGGCTGCACTCTGTTTTCAGCACACTAGCTCCATGAGAACTGGTCTGAGTATACCTCCTTGAGCTGATAGTCATACTCCCAGCTCAAAGTATAGACATACCCATAGCCTGCTATTTATAGTTCAGCCCAGGTCAGGAGTGAATACAAGGCATTGTCATCTGATCCCTCCTTGATAAATTCACAGTCTCCCTTAATTTCTTGGATGACAGATATTAACTTGATTATCTTCTTGGCTTGCACAGTCAACAGAGAGGCCAAAATGCTCAGACTTATTGAAACAATCTAGAGCTGTTCTTTGATTCTTTGAATTGTGTGGTCCCTGTACACATTACTGGTATATCCTGTGCCTAACAGTAGTAAGCTTATCAGGATTTGGTTTCAATGTATCTCCTTTCAATAACATTTCTTTTTTATTGAACAAGAAATAAATAATAAAACAGGTCTTGCCCTCAACCTTCCATGCAAATGAGAGAGAAATTACTAGCAACAGAATGGGCACCCCAAATGTCTGCCTTTTCTGAGAGCATCATAAGTGCTGGAAAGGAAACATATACATCTCTTCTGGTGAGAAAAAAAACAAAAGGGAAGAGGTAGAGGAGCAAGATGATTTTATGACAAAGTTTCGCAACCTTGTGATTTCTAGCACCGAATAGACAGTCCTCCCCCAAAATAATTAGTTTTCAAGGAAAATGTTGGTACAAAAGGAACTTTTGCAGTAAAATTTTAAACCAATGGATTGGGTTTCAGAAAGGCAGCAGCAAGTTGCCCCTGTCCTGAATAGAAGATGGAAATGATACATGTCCTCAGCTACAACTACAATTATGACATTTTGCATTTAAAATAATTTACAGTTGAATTCTGAGTCACAATAGCTGTTGGCACAAGCTAGTATAACTCCACTGATTTCAGAATTGTTGCACCACCTTACCTCAGCACTGAATTGAGCCCTATATGTACATATACAACCCAGTTAGATTTGTCATTGTTTTTCAAGTTCTCTCACAGTTCTTGGGCCAACAATTGGTCAGACTCAACATGCATGCAGAGTAATCATACAAAGAGATGAGATGGAGCTACAAAAGCTAGGATCTGAATTCAAGCTTAACCAAAGCTGCTAATATGCACATCTAGTATTTTGGCTAAGGCTATGACAGTTACCTGCATTGTTCAAATAAATAGAAGTTTTTCCACTAACTGGAAAGGAAGCAGGATCAAGTGCTTAGAGAACAGAGATGAAAACTAGATTCAGATCCTAGCCTTACAAATTCTGGAGCTCTCAGATCAAAGGTTTGGGCTTTTCAGGCATTCATGTACCATCAGTACTACTGTATATTTCCTTTCTTTGGAAGCTGGAATGTAAAATTTCCCCACAATAGAAGCTATGATCCAGATTTTCACAGCAGCAGATTTGTCCATCTGCAATTCCTTAGCACACATACACGTTAGGGTTTGCTCATACAAATCTCAGCTTGTGCACAAACACAGAAAGTTGTGTCTGCACAGATCAGACAAATGCAAAATCTAGTCTTTTGAAAATATATCCCTGAATGGAAACATGACAAACATATCTTTATCTCATGCCTATTCCACATCACATGTATTAGCGACCTAAGACAGCAGGCTGTGAAATGCCATTGGCCAGTTTGTTTAGATTTATATAATGCACCAGTGACAATTATAGACACAGATCAACGCCTGCAATATTAACTATGGACTCAGTAGACGGGGAAATACATGACCCTGCCTAGTGCCTACTGCCTACCTGACCCTTCCTATTGACTCCTCAGAGAAACCCAAATATCTTCAGACTGGTTCTGCCCACTGGGAATTCAGAACATGAAATATAAAATAAAGGCTATTGGCTAAACTGCTGACAAAGATACCACACATATATTTTAACAGCAGAATTGTTTCAAATAGATTAGACTGTTAGAGAAAATACACTTTTCAAATAGACATGCAAAGTTGACACATCTAGATTAAAGAAATGTTTTGATAAGTAAAGACACTGTTCACAGGTTAGCACTGCATGAAGAGGACAAAATGCTCTGATTCTAAAGTGATGCATCCACTATTAGTATTGAGGGAAGGAGGAAAAATCACCTTCAATTTTTCTTAAGTGAGGATGGCTAATAAAGTCTATAACACTGAAGAATCTTATGGTACAAATAAAAACAGGATGGCAAGATGACCTCTATCTTCTGCTTGAAGTCATTGAAAGAATATATGGCTCACTCTGAAAAGAGGCCAGCATATAACAAAAAATGGCCTGAACATGCTGTTCAGATATAGCTACTTGGTGCCTTCTACAAAATGATGGCCAGACTTTGTAATATTCAATCATCAGTTCCAAATGCATCTCAAAAAGTGAAAGCTTTATGTGCTGTTCTGGAATCCAGGAAAGTATGTAGCCTTAGGGGCTGTATTCAAATGAGTCTTCCAAGACACTTATAAATGTTAGCTCAGACACCGTTTATCTAGTGCTGGGAAAGCAAAGACTCAGTTTCATTGCCAACATCCTTAATAACCATGAGCCACTGGCACTGTCTATAACATACCAGATAAGCAGAAGTTATACATCCCACTCATTACCATGCTATATTAAATCTTAGCACAGTTGAGAGAACAACATTTCTGAAGTTATTTACAGTGATGTGAAAAATTTAATCCATAAACAAATGAACAAAAACATGCTAGTTCAGGAGATTTTAAAAAATAGCTGTTGACAGAAGAGTCAAAATACATGTATTTTTAAGCAAGCCTGGATTACCAATGAAATTGAAACACCTTGGGTCTATTTAGTCTAGTTATTTATTCATTTAATTATGTTTAAAATGTTCATTGTTCTGGGTTCTTTCTGGGAGACAGTACAGTGTCGTGTAGGTGATATGATGACTAGTTGGTCCAGGCTTCTAAAATAAGTTGAATTTTATGGACATGCTTCCTTTTTATTGCTGTTCACCATCTTGTCAATACCAACTCATATGACCTACACAACAGCCAGCCGAATTCAACTCTTTTAGTTGAATACATTTATTCTGAATAAGTTTCTTTTTTCCCCCTGCACAATTTGACACTCCCTACTCAGGTGCCCACTGTTTGTCATATAGATTCAGAACTTGAGGTCTCGTTGTGTCCCTCTATCACAACTGCTGACAGAACTGGCCTAGACATCTTTTTACAATATGAGATTGGCTAGAGAGCTGTGACTGAATCTCAGATGTAGACCTCACTTACCTTCACCTTATGTCATTCTGAGAAAGCATAACAGCAATGCCCTCTACATCTGAAGACTGTTCAGAAATGTACGTTAGTGCAGAATGTGGCAGTCTACACTTCTCAGCCATACTTCACATGGAAACCACATCACATCTGCACACCAAGACATCAACAAATTTCCAATTCATTTCAAAATGCAGGTCAAAGAGTTTATTGCTCTATAAAGCCCCAGTTCACCAAAGCACTTACACGTGTGTTTAAGTTTAAACATAGTCCTTGCAATGTTCTGCACAGACCTTGGAGGGAGGAGCACAAGTTGCATGAAGCAAGAGTATAGAGAAGGCACAAGGAAGTCACTCTGTGTACACACGGCATGAATGATAGTTATAGTTGCAGCATCTTTGTAAATAGCTTTTTTAATAAAGAACCAGTTTAGTTTTAGACACATTGAGTCTTCTTATGTGATGATTTAGCACATGGTACATGAAACAGTCCCATTGACTGAACAGGGTTCGACTTAACCAGATGCTTAAAGTTACATATATGTTTAAGTACCCTGCTGAACTGGGACCCTTAATGTTTTATATCCTGGCTGTTTGAGAAACCACCTAACTCCTCGTTTTCTATTACTGCAGTTGAGATCAGCTGACAGTTCATTGGGTTAGCCATGAGAAGGCAGCTAGAGTTCACTCCCTACCTTCACCCAAATCTGTTGATCTTCATGGCATTCTGCAAGGTATATCTGTTCTCCCAGACTTAGGAAGGAAGGGAATCCAGATAGGCATATCTGTAAAAATTAGAGTAAGTAAATAAACTGCTATGAATGCATGTGCAGACATGGTAATTACACACATACAAATCATGTAGAGGGATTTTTTGTGCACAGTTCCCAAAACAAGGGCTGTAATATGCAACTATCAGAATTCTTTTAAAGTTGAAATGTGACATTTAGCATTCTAATGGTAACTTGTCTTGCCCAGTCAATGGTGTATGCCATTCACCCTGTAGTGTTTAGATAGCTTAATGATGTGAATAGGTGTGAAGCTTATATTCAAAATTATGATCTCTTCCTATGTACGCAATGCCTCCCCAGCACTACTTACATATATACACACACATCAAAATTAAATACCTCAGGACAGCTTAATTTGGGGGCCAAAAAGATTTGTGTGTATGGCTGCAGATATGTAATTATTCACCAGACCAAAAGCATTTTCATCAGATGCTGTGCAAGTGATACATTTTGCAGTTAAAGTAGTACTTTTGAGAAAATAGTGAGAATAGCTACTGCAGAAATACTATTATTTTCTGTTCTTTGCTCCTACCAGGAATCTTAATTTTTCATGTAAAATATATTTGCATTTTTAAAAACAACTTTTTTTGTACAAAGAAACGTAACATGAATTCTATGATCATGGCTAATTCTATTTTATTTTATTTTTTTCTGAGAGAACAAATGACATAGAAAACAGAAAGACAAATGTGGAATTTCTGAAATTTCAATGAACATTATTATTTTCTTATTTTTTATTTATCTTAATCAGGTGTCTTTTTTCATCTACCCACTAATCCAACTTTCTTTACCTTTTGTTTTTACATAAATAAACATTAAACATACTTTCCTGCCATAAGCTTTCTTTTTTATTCTCTTTGCTCTCTATTCTTCTACAATAAATCTATTAAATTTTCATATTTTATTTTTTTGAGATGCTCTTTTGTTATCCGATTCCTAATTAATTCTCTCTCAAGCTTACAATACCAATGCTTATTTATTATGAATGTATTATAGAGCTTGGCTTTATATGAAAGTAATGACAAAAAATCCTTAAGAAATTATGCATGCAAAATAAATATAGACAATTCTGAGAAAGAAAGAAAGAAAGAAAGAAAGAAAGAAAGAAAGAAAGAAAGAACTGGAAAATAGAAAAAAAAATCCATTAGAGAAGGTAAATCTTCCTAAACCTAGACATGAGGTTCGTAATATTATGCTGCTTTGAAATAGAAAGTAGGTTACTAAAGTTTGGAATGACAAGAAAGGATTACACACATGTCCCTCCATTTTTTCCTTGGGAAGGGGGAGCAGGAGGGGTCAGACAGTAGTCACTCAGATACTTCAGTGATGAGTGTCAATATAAAAAACAGAGAGAGAGAGAGACACTAGGAAGCAAGGAGTACATAGGGTCATCTACATATTATTATTATTTCTTTGCATTATTGTAGTGCCTGGGAGCCCTAGTTATGGTTCATGATGCTATTGCAGTAGGTGCTGCACAGACACAGAATAAAAAAGACAGTCCTTGTCTCAGATTGCTTACCATCAAAATATAAGACCAGAGACAACTGGTGGATGCAGACATGCAGATGAGGGAGCACAAGGAAACAGTAAGCCAGTATTGGTCAGCATGATAGGCTGTGTTCCCAGCACACCATCAGCCTACTTGTGTTGAAGCTTTCTGTAGGCCAGTGGATCCCAAACTCATTCCTCAGGTTCGGCCACTCACGGCTCCCAGGCCAATGGGAGCGGCTGGAAGCAGCAGCCAGTACGTCCCTTGGCCTGCACTGCTTCCAGCAGCTCCCATTGGCCTGGAGCGGTGAACCTCAGGCAGTGGGAGCCACGATCAGCCAAACCTGTGGTAAACAAACCAGCCCAGCCCTCCAGGGGCTTTTCCTGCACAAGCGGCAGAACCAGTTTGGGACCCACTGCTGTAGGCATTTGTCACATTACAGGGCAACTGCACCTGTATTCCACCTCTGTAGTCCTGCAAGAGCACCCACTCTAGGCTACTGGCTTCTCAGCCATCATGTCTCCTGGTTGGAGACATGCATCTCTCTTCCACCTGACTGGGGATTTTTTAGGCTGCACAGTTCCCTGTCATCTTGTGAATTCCCCAGCAAGCAATCCTGTCTATGCAGGCCTGCTTTGCTTTCTCCTCAGGGTACATCTACACAGCAAAGAAAAACCCACAACTGGCCTGTGACACATTGCTGTGTAGACTTCCATTGCAGACTCAGGCCGGATCCTAGGCTCTTGGACCCTGAGGAGTGGGAGGGTCACAGAGCTCAGTCTCTGGCCTGAGCCTAGAACTCTACACAGCAATGAAACAGCCCCGCAGCCTGACCCCGTGAGCCTGAGACTGCTGGCACAGGACAGCCATAGGGTTTTCTTTGCTGCGTAGACATATATTCAGAGACTACAAACAACATAATTGCTTCAGTTATAAGGTACTTTGAAGCTCAAAACACTTCTCAGTGTTTGCACCAGTCACGTTGCCTCTCTCTCCACCCCCAATATTGCATGCAATTCCAAAATAATACATATATTTTGCATTTTCAATATAGTGGACTCCAAAAATACTTTAAAATTAAATAAAGTTTAATTTAATTCAGTCAGGTTTTCCCAGGCCCATATCTGTAACAAGAGTCACAGCACAGGAGAGTTTTAAGGAGGAGGATGAGATTGAAAATTTTTCACATATGTCTACTGTCCACAGAAAATTTAGAATTTTTTCCTTGAAAAACTGAAAGTCCCAAAATTGTAAATGATTTTGGATGATAATTAAAATATTTTGGCTGAAAACCAAACAAATTGATTTAAAATATTGGTACCATGCCTCACAGAGTTGTCATTCAGATGTCTTATGCTCTCATTCTCCCTGTTGACACTGCCCACACTACATCTCCCAGGATACACCACAGGTACTAACTCCTATGACAACTCCACTCTCCTCATGAAGAAGAGTAAAGAAAATGGTGCATTCTGGGAGCTGTATTCTGGCTTCTAAATCTGGTCCATGAAAGAGAATGGGAGCATAAGGAACACTTTGTGGTCTGTGCTGTAATTGAAATCAGTATATTTGAAAATGTAGAAAAACATCCAAAAATATTTAATACATTTCAATTGGTATTCTATTGTTTAACAATGTGATTAAAACTGTGATAAATCACAATTAATTTTTGGAGTTAATTGCATGAGTTAACTGTGATTAATCAACAGCCCTATTATATATATTCAAAATTTTCCATGGAAACAAATCCTAGTCACCAACCAGCTGTATTTACACAATGATAAGAGAGGTAAGTTTGTGTGATGAATGGTTCTAATACCTACCAGGGATCCAGATAGATCCTCACTCACTTGCTCAAGGTGAATCTGATCACCACATCTGGGCTTGAGAGAGATTATTTCCCATGGTGTTCTAGCCAAACTAATCCAAGATTGTCCAAAGTGACTTTTGATTTGGCATGTCTCAGTTTTTTGGATATCTAATTTGTGATACTTGGAAGGGGGCTGATTTTCAAAAGGTGGGGACTTACCATTTATTGAAAATCAGGTGTCTCATGTTGAACGTCCAAAAACTGAAGCACTCCGAACCACTAGACATTTTGAAAATCTTGGGCTTAGTGGTTAAAGCTCTTGTTAAAGCACCAGATTAGAATTCAGGAGATTGAGGTTCAGTTCCTGACTTTATCCCAGTCTTTTTATGTGATCTTGAACAAATCACTTCATCTTGTTCCCCTTTACCTGACTCAAAGCTCCATCCATTTAATTCTCCAACAAGCATCTTTCTACCTTTCTGTGCACTGCCCCCAGGAGTGGAATATCCTCCCAAATTTTGCCAGCAAACTACTACCCTGTTGACATTCAAATTCCTCCTCTAAATTCACTTTTTCCATGATGTCCAGAAGGAGTAAGTCGGTGATTATGAGTATATTTTAAAAACAGAGCCAAATTTCATTAAACATACAAGATGTTCATCTGCCTAAGGTCACTCTCATCAAGTCATCATGCAACTGTTTCCCTTATCCTTCCTCAGTCTTCCCTTATGGCTTTTAACTTTGACTCATCACAGCACAGAGAGTCTTCCAGATGAGGCATCTTGGTTGTAGGCAATAGGTACCTTTGGACTTTATTTTTATTTAGAAATGGAACGGCCAAATGCTGAATGTTAGCTTGAATGTTCATCCCTTCCACCAACAGAAATTGGTCCAATAAAACATATTACTATCTTGTCTCTCTCATATCCTGTGTCCAAGATACAATGCATTTGAATTATTCTAATAACAATTACAGATTGGGCCTCAAACTGGAATGGAGGATGCTCTTGTTAAAGCACCAGATTGGAATTCAGCAGATTGAGCTTCAGATCCTGACTTTATCCCAGTCTTTTTATGTGATCTTGAACAAGTCACTTCATCTTGTTGTTCCTTAGTTCTCCATTGGTATAATGGGGATAGTAACACTTGTCTACGTCATGGGCAAATTGTGTGGATGGTTTCGTTGATGTTTCTGAGGTGCAAATATATGACAAGTATGGGACTGTATACCCAGATAGATAGAGCCAATTACCAATACACTGAGTTTTATTCCTGTGTTATTCCAAGTCATGTCAAGAATGTTTCATAAATACACCTGGTTCAGTAAAAAGACTGATAGCAAACTCATAAAGAAGTTAAAGACTTCAAACCAGGGATTTATTTTTCCTTCCTCTTTCCAACACCCTGTGATTTATAGAGAAATGTACATGGAAGATACAGTGCTTAGCAACTCAGCTAAATCCCCTGTCTACTCTACTCTTCTCCTCCCCCTCCCAAATGTGGATGTACCATAGAACAAATACCATGTGTTATATGAACAATGGGAAATAATCGAACCCATAACCCATATTGAAAAAAAATATCAGTACACAAAAATTCCTTTTCCTTTTTGCTGGCTTAAGTACTTTTACCTCTGTGAGAATCTCACTGGTTGCATAACAAAAGTGTGTTGCATCTTACAAAATACAATAATTAAAAAGTTGTTTTTTTAATGAGCAAAATTGAGTAGTTTTTCTTTATAAGAGTTTATCCATTTCATTCTGCACAAGTTCATATTCTACTAGGTGTCAATTTTACTTTCTTGTTCAAATGAACCCAAAAAGTTAACAAAACTCAGTTGAAACTGCTGTGTTAAACAAAATGTCAGCCATAAACTCACTCCTGGGGGAATTCTGTGCCACCGTGTATGCGCAGAATTTATGTCCCCTGTAGATTTCTTTGCTTCCCTGCAGAAAAATGACAGGCACGTCTAAATTTCCCTGCACAAGAGGAATTTTCTACTGCTGATTTGCAGCTGGATTTACAGCCCCTTTGCACAAACTGAGCTAAAGAATAAAGCCCTCTATCTCCCTGTGCTCCAGTTCCCCATGTAATAATAAAACTTCTATACCTCACATGGGTGTTGCAAAGATTAATTATTATTTAACAGGTGCTCAGACACTATGGTGTTGAGCATCATAGAAAAGCCTACATATAAATAAACTTTGGAGACCAAACACACCACTCATTTCAAAATGTGCACTCACTGAATATGTACAGTAAGAAATCATTAAAATTATTTCTCATATACTGTAAGCTCTAATAAAGATGCCCATTTCAAGATCTATATTTCGTAACTTCAGAAGATGTTAAATTTAAAGCATATATAGGCTGAAATGTTATACAGTGTACACTCAGTTACTGTGAATATTGCTTACCTACTAAATAATTGTTATCAGGAATACACCAAGTTTCTCTTTTAGACAAGGTCAGTGATGAGAAATGAAGGGAATTGCTGTCAGCTGCTGAATCAATGTTTCAGTTTTGACTAGTCATGTTGTAACATGTTGCTTTGCCACAAAACAAGACAACCATTTTGCCACATAGGAGAGCATGTAACAGTTGTTATCTTTCAACAAGTCTTCAATTCTGATCAAAAGATAAGAAGGTTACTTTCTGAAATCTGTTAATCCAAAATGCTTAGTTGTTAATAGAACCCAGAATCCTTTCTATATGTCTGCCATGTTTGCATTGATCAAAAGTAAAGGAACTGTACTGATCAAAAGTAGAGGAACATGTTATCTTGACACTTGCAGATAAACTTTGCTTTCTCTACTGATGAGAATTCAGGAATCACACAACTCCTCATAACAACCCAATACATACACTAAAGAATACAAATCTTTAGAACAGTATAACATCCACAAGGAGTGAGGAGTTTGCATTCCCCTTCAGGTAGTGAAAGAGATTTAAAATGCTGTAAATTATGTATGACCAAACAGTATGTAAGCAAAATATTTAATGTTTATATCTAATGCAAACAAATAGGAATGTGAATTTTACCTCAAGTAAATCTTATCAGAGGCAGAGCTTGCCAAGTCAATTTGCAGCAGCCTCATCGATGAAGTGCAGAGCCCTCAAACCACCATCAGTGGACAGTCATCAATGATGTGTGACCTTTGTGTTTGGCCACAACTGCATGGGGGAATCCTTTCCTTTGCTACAGCTGTGAATTCTGATTTCACACAGACCGTGGTGCAACGCTGTATTGAATATGTGGAACACTTTATGATATTGTTGATACCAATACTATAAAACTGCAAGGAATCTGGCCAGATATGCCTTGTAAGGTATCTGTGAAAATGTTATGATTTGCCAAGTATGATAATCTTGTCTATATGTTTGTATCACCTTTGTATTATGAGTTATAGAAATGAAGGGTTTATTTGTATTTCAAAACTTGTGCTGTGTTTCTGGGTGACACCCCCAGATAGAATGGCATCAGCAGCACTAAGTCTGCTTGATGGCCCATTGCGGTCAACAGCTGGACAATGAACCCACTGAAAGGAGCCAGGGGATACACCTTATGAGTCAGCCAGGCATGTAGAGGTTGGATATTAGGAAAAACTTTTTCACTAGGAGGGTGGTGCAGCACTGGAATCTCGTTCTTTAGAGGTTTTTAAGGTCAGGCTTGACAAAGCCCTGGCTGGGATGACTTAGTTGGGAAATGGTCCTGCTTTGAGCAGGGGGTTGGACTAGATGACCTCCTGAGGTCCCTTTCAACCCTGGTATTCTATGCCAGTGGACAGAGGCTTTTCCATGCCATGTGCTGTGGAGCATGTGTTTGGGACAAAGGAAGTACCAGCCACATGGTAAAAGAATATAAAAGGCAGCTGCATCTTCCTCATTTTGTCTTCATTCATACTTCTTCTGGAGTAATCTTTCTACAAACTGAAGCTCTGAACAAGGGATTGAATGACCCATCCAAGCTGTGGATGTGTTCAAGAGGGACTTTCAAGCCAGCAAACTCAACACTGGGGAGAACCTGATATATGGACTTCAAATTCTCTGTATGTATTTGAGTACTTTATAATTTAACAATTCTCTTCACAGACTCTAGGACTGGAAGGGACCTTGAGAGGTCATCGAGTCCAGTCCCCTGCCCTCATGGCAGGACCAAATACTGTCTAGACCATCCCTGATAGACATTTACCTAACCTACTCTTAAATATCTCCAGAGATAGAGATTCCACAACCTTTCTAGGCAATTTA
This sequence comes from Chelonoidis abingdonii, assembly GCF_003597395.2. NCBI lineage: Eukaryota > Metazoa > Chordata > Testudines > Testudinidae > Chelonoidis > Chelonoidis abingdonii. The sequence goes on from NC_133787.1 coordinate 29,309,100, forward strand.
TTTCAGGAAAGTTCTTTCTTTTTTTCTTTATAATAAAATTCTTTATTTTTTCTTTAGTTTCAGATACTAAAGGATTGGCTGGCAGCATATTTTGGGTAAGATCTAAACTAATATTGACCTGGCAATGTGGCTGGCACCTTGGGCTCAGAAGAACATTTTGTACAGTGAGCAGAGTTTTAAATAACTTCTCGCTGAACTGGACCTAGGTGCTGATTGGGAGCCAGAGAACAGGAATGCAATAAAGGGGCTGTGTGATTTCTTTTTTAGCTTCTTAATAACCAGTATGGGGGATCAGGAGCACAGTTTGTGACTGGTTGGTGAGTCTAAATTCAGTGTTAACTGCCAGTTTTGGGAGAATCTGCTCTCCTTTTTGCAGCCTGCCCTGACCTTGGCTGCCCAAGGCACACCGGGTCACACCTGGCCCATTCAAAATTTGTTCAGAAAGGCCCATGAGTAGTGTGGCAAATCAAACGTGTGTGCAGGCATGGAGTGGTTAGTTATAAAAGACTGGTTTCTGATATCAGCTGCCGACCATTTTTATGCTACATCGATGCTGCAAGGAAAGTGGGCCCACAATAAGTGCCTCAATGACAAGAGCACTTTTAGGTTATCAAAGATGTCTGTGTATTCTGGTAGGCTCAGGTTTGGTCTGATTTTCTCAACCATTCTGTCTGTAGCATCCTCACAATGGAGTGAGGTGGCTTAACATGGGAGCCACAGTGCTGGGGCGGGTCAAATCATCCATGTTACAATATGCATATTTGAGTGTAGTTGTATGTCAGCCAACTTGACATGAGATGAATGGAGCTAGACCACAGCACTATATTCTGTTGCAGAGTAACTGAGGACTAAACTAGATGATCAGAGAGTTTGAACATTTGCTCCCCATGAAGTTCCTACCAATTTTCTTAGAAGGATATTATGCATCCTCGCTTTAGCCACGGTTTTCTTCAGGTGGTTAAGATATATGAGAGATCTACTGAGGTTTATTCCAAGGTGGACTGGGTGGGAGTCATGTTTCAAGAGAGGTCCATTGAGAAAGATACTGAGTTCTTGATCTGCTGTGGCATTGTAAATATGGAACACACTCGAAACAGTCTTGAGAAATAATACCAACTATATCAGAAACCAAATATTTACATCAGATAAATAATAGGTATTGATGGAATAAATTTACTAGTCACAAGCAGAGCTCATATTTACCTACTAATTTCTGGGGATGTTGGGGGAGGGGATAAAGTAGGTTGAAATAATAATTGAAGTGTGGCTACAAGTCATGTCAATAGAAAAAGGATTTCTCCTCAGTCATTTCAAAAAGAGCTGTAGGTGACCTGTGTCTAATGCAGTCTGAATTTGTTCATTGTTATGTAAGCAAAAAATATATTCAGTAATCACCACAATAACACCACTGTAGCGATTTTTTTTCTATGCTCACACACTGTAAATGCCATTCTACACATACATGATTTTAGTCATGTGACGCTGTAACAAATTATCAATATAGATACATCTCCTCACATGCAAACAGAAAATGTCTTCCTGCGAAAGCAGTGACCTCAGGCATTCCAGATGTGTAAGAAACCGGTTTCACCAGAATCCTTTTGCATTGCTTGGTCAAAGTGAAAAGCAGCCCCTGACATTCTCAAAATCTCAGTATATACCCTAGGATTTGTCTGTTTTGTGCAGTTTGTCCAGGGACATGCCTAATAAGTTATTTGAGCAAAATCTTTGAAGGTGGATCAAGGACTAGAATGTATAGATCTTGGGTTAATACCTGATACATACAGCCAGCTGTATGTACTTGGGGAGGGAATTAAGCTGGAATCACCAGCTACAGAAATAGGTAGGGTTATCAGCATATTGATGAGGAAAGCCACTAAACTCTAGCCACAGGTAAAAGTTTCTTCCCATTTCTTTTGATATGTCTGGAATATACAAAGCTCTCACCATACATCATTTTTTCCACACTTTTGAGCTTGTTTCTTTGCAGGATTACTACAAACAGCGTTTCCTCTCCATGATCCCCTATACTTTCTTGTACTATCCATCACCCCAGCATCTCCTTCTCCACAGCACTCAGTCTTTTCACAATTACCACTGACTTTACTGCACCAGCCTTTTCTCTCTTTCTCTTTGGCTCCTGTCCCCTCCTCACATTCATTTTTCTGCTTTCAGCTCTGGTGTGTATTTGACTCCGTCATCCCCTCTTCATCCATCCTGTTAAATCCTCAAATTTAAAATTGCCCTACATTCATTGCCTCTTCTCTTGCTAAGTGCTTTTGTGGAAGGTTTGGTGGCTTCCAGTAATATATGTCGCAAAGGCTACAAGGCCCTATGAAGTCTTGCACCATGTGTATCTCTGCTCTCACATCCCATCCAGTCTCTTGTCCCTACACACTTCAAAATGCTGTGACTTTATTCCATGCTTCATCATATTCTCCCACTCCCATCTTTGTGCCTGAAACAATCCCGCTTAACTTGTATGCAGGTACCTATTCTCTTCCTTTGAATCCCTCACTGAAACCCACTTCTTCAAACAGCATTCCTACTCTTTATTTACAATCAGTGATCTCTACTCCCTACTTATCAAAGCTGATGTGTTGTCTCTTGTCTTGTTTTCATCTTGGCTTAGTTAGATTGTATCATCTTTATTTAAATATTTTCTAATAAACTTTTAAATCTTTGACAAAGGGAATGTGTTTTACCACGTCTTTGTAAAGTGCTTCATAAACTTACAGTGACAATGATAATTATTTATTGTATGTTTTCACTCTGCTTATTTATTCTATCATGTACACATTCACCTGGGTTGGTGGAGTCAGGTGTAAGTGGGCACTTGACTATCTTGACTATTACAATGGCTAATTCCATTATCAGAAATAATATAACTGTTTCCTATGTGACCTCACCCAAATTTCTCCTGGCCTAAATATGTCTGTCTGTCAAATCCTGCGATTCTGCAGATGAGGAATATGCTAGTTTTGCTGCTGCTCTGATGGCGGAAGAATGGTAGACAACAGTAGAGAGATTTATTTGCTGCTACTGCCTCCAGCTGATTGTTAAATATGTCTTCTCTCCATGGCACTTGAAAAACAACCTTTGTCAGATGTTGTGAAGGCGAGACTGGCTCTAACCTTTCATCTTCAGTTCACTGGCAAGGGATCTGCACTGAAGCAGCAAGAACTTGTTTTTTCAGCCTTGCTTCTCTTTATGAAAATGTAGCAGCTGATCCTTCTACAGGACTGGAAAGTTGAAGAGGAACCTTGCTGTACACGTTGAATAGATGTAAAATGCTATTTGGTATTAGGCTGTTTATCAGAAATTCAGAGGCCCTATCAAGACATATCTGTACCTCTCCTGACTGCATTTATTTCAGGCACTCAGTGAAGTTAGACTTAGCCTCTCTTCTTTGGCGCTGTAGTGCAATAAATCATAGTAATCCATTATACTGTACTTCCTAGTTTTCAGTGACTGAATGTTTAAACTGTCGTAACCAGCAACTGATATTTTTCTTTGTGGAAAACAATGTAATTTTTCTTCACAATGTAGTATTGATAGCAATTCTAGTGAAGCTTTGAAGACCATATACACAGCATACTGGTAATACATATTACAGACAGTGCCAAACTTTTGAAAATATTTGTTCCAATATTTACAGTGGAAACAGCTTTCTCCCTTACAGTGTTATGTATTTGAGCTTTTGTCCACCAATACTAAGTGGAATTGAATTTCTGCAAATAATCAATAAACTTGTGTTTACCTTTTTGCTATTTAGAAATGCAGCAGGGCAGTAAGATGCTGGCAGTTGGCCAGAGGTTCATTTCTGCTGATTAACTGAGGAAAGGGTGGCTTTTTGAAGGTTTAGCTCTCAAGAAAGGAAGTTAGAACTTCAGACAGGTGGGTATCAAGATGGAAGCTTTAGAGAAGCCAAGCCTTGGACTAAAGTTTAGGGTACAGTCTCTGGCCTGAGTCTCCACTTACTTATGCTCATGTAAAGATGGACTTTTTACACTGAGATTCAGGGCTTTGCACCAGTGCAAAACTGGAGTGAGAGGAGAATCAATCCCTTTCCAGTTTAGTTCTTACTTTTGATAAAAAGTCCCCAAGAAGAGATAACTTTTCACTCTAGACTTGGTGTAGCTTTTGGTTGAGATAGGCTGGGGATTCGACTAGCTAAGAGGAAAGCATTCTGAGTCAAGTGTAAAACATCAGCCTGAGCTGGGAACATTTTCCCTACAAAATAATAACCAAGTCATCATAATGCTTCGTTACATTAGTATCTAGGGCTTGATCTTGCCTGCATCCACGTGAATGACAAAACTCTCACTGTTCAATGGGAGATTAAGTTCATTGTAAAGGTCTTTGATTTTTTTTCTGCAGTTAGATATATTTTTTCAGTAGATCACAGCAAAAGGTAAGGTTACAGACTGACACCCTGAAACACCTAAAGATGTGTGTAACTTTACTCTTTAGTTTTTCCTTTACAGTCCATGAGACTCTTTATGTGAGTAAATTTATGCACAGGTTTAGTGGTTGGAGGATTAGCACCTTGATTATCTTTGCAAAAATAAGATATTAACTTAAGTGAGACTCCTCCCATTTGTAAAGTTATGCATGTGATTATGAATTTGCAAGGTTGAGATGTTAGCCTTCATTTTCACTTTGTCTTAGTTTTGTGGATTTAGCATTGTTAAACCACATTGTTTGTGGCTTCTGGTCCTGATTCAGGAAAGCATTTAAGCGTGTGCTGAACTTTAAGTCCCACTGAAATCAATATGATATAAGCACATGTTTGAAGGTAAGGATGCATCTAAGTGCTTCCTGAATCAGGGTAGATTTAATATGGGCTTAAGTGACTTCTTGAATCAGAGCTTCTGTAAGTTCCATAAGACACTGTTAAAATACTTGCCTCTGCAATTAGCTATGATATGATTATTGAAGAATTTGCAGTATATTGTGTCCCTAATCTAGGAGATGCTGTGAACGCTGCACTAATATTAGTGACTTACAAAGGAATTTGTAAAATTGTAATGGTGACCACTGTACCTTTTCAGCTGCATTTCGTCCCAGCAAAAAAATGTGTCTGGAGTATTACATTGCAAACCCATTAGTAGTGATTTGCAATATTCCAATTTAGAGGTTACTTAAGCATGAAAACAGTGTACATGAAATTGTATAATGAAACAATATCAGTAATAGCATATTTTAAATGTTTCATTAAGTCTGAATTGTTATATTGTGGTATTGCTGCGTAATAGCCTCCGCTTTCCGTAATAAGCATTTTTTATATTAGTGACACTATAGATTTACACTGAGACCAGAGGAATATAAAAATCCAAATATTTCTTTAATTGTATGTTTTGGAACATTTGTATCATGGATGACTTGTTTTATATTTCTTTTATGTAGTCACGAATTTTAGATTAGGGCCAATTAATATAAATTCAATGTCTCTTTTATAGAGGCAGCATGAGTTTGAATGTTTCATACCTTCACATATGAAATTAAAACAATTAAATACTTTTTGCATTGCATTCAGAAAACTATTATCACAACAGCATAGATTTTCCACATCCTGCTTTGATGGCATAAAAGAATGTCATGAAAAAAAGTGCCCTAAGAACTTATCTATTATTTTTACTTTTGCCAAGAATGACTGTCTCATTGTACTGGGGCACTGCTGTTGCTGATGAAACAGCAATGGGCCAGACCATCACTCTCCTGGAAAAACTCATAGGTTAAGAGGGGACATAAATATACCCTCAGTTTTCCCTAAAACATTCCTTTGGGTGGAAGGACTAAGGGAGCTATAGATTTTGGGGGCTTCTTCCAAGCTGATGGATCTTGGGAAGCAGCAGGAAAGGGAATCAGTTATGGTTCAGTGGTGAGCTATATCTTTGACCTTTCTCTCTCTCTCTCTTTCTCTTTCCCACCCCCACTCCATTGGCATCTCTTTCATAGTGACAGTCTCTCACCTGCATTCCATTGTTGACTGTATCACCAAATTACAGCATCCTCTGTTTACCAACCAGGTTACCTTTAGCAGATCCAAATGGGTTTGGCCCGTTGCTATAGATTTCTCCGTGGGTACTGTGACCAGCTGGTAAACACACTGAGGAAGAACAGCTTGTTCAAAAGCAGAGTATGATTTCTCCGTCCTTAGGAACATCACAAGCAGGGAGATATTGATTAAAAATGACAAAAGTCTAAATGCCAGTTGTGTTACCTAAACTTAGTATTTGCCTCGTGCAAGTAGCTTGGCTCAACTGAGCCTTGGTATTCCTTTTCCTATTTTTCTGGGGTCCAAATTATCGCCTGCTATATATTTCTCTCTATCACAGTATATTGAAAAAACAACGAGGAGTCCTTGTGGCACCTTAGAGACTAACAAATTTATTTGGGTATAAGCTTTCATGGTGTAGAACCCACTTCATCAGATGCATGGAGTGGAAAATACAGGAGCAGGTATAAATACTTGAAAAGACGTGATTTGCCTTACCAAATGTGAGGTCAGTCTAACGAGACAATTCAAATGATGGCAGGATACTAAGGGAGAAAAAATAAAGTTTGAAGTGGTAATGAGAGTGGCCCATTTCAGACAGTTGACAAGAAGGTGTGAGTAACAGTAGGGAAAAATTAATATAGGGGAAATTAGGTTAGGTTTTGTAATGACTCAACCGCTCCCAGTCTTTATTCAGGCCTAATCTGATGGTGTCCAGTTTGCAAATTAATTCCAGTTCTACAGTTTTGTGTTGGAGTCTGCTTTTGAAGGTTTTTTTTGTTGAAGAATTGCCCCTTTCAGGTCTGTTATTGAGTGACCAGGGGGACTGAAGTGTTCTCCTACTGGTTTTTGAATGTTATGATTCCTGCTATTAGATATGTGTCCATTTATTCATGTCAGGGTTCCCTACCTGCTCTGAACTCTGGGGTACAGATGTGGGGACTCACATGAATGACCCCCTAAGCTTATTTCTACCAGCTTAGGTTACAACTTCCCCAAGGCACAAATCCTTTCCTTCTCCTTGGACGGCATTGCTGCCATCACCAAGTGATTTAGAAACAAAATCCAGGAAAAAGGGCCACTTGGAATCCCTCATTCCCCAAAAAATTCCCCCAAGCCCCATTACTCCCTTTCCTGGGGAGGCTTGAGAATAAATTTCCTCACCAATTGGTACAATGTGAGCCCAGACCAAATCCTTGGGGTTTTAGGACACTGAAAATCAATCAGATTCTTAGAAGAATTTTTGTTTTAAAGTAAAAGAATCACACCTGCAAAATCAGGATGGAAGGTAATTTCTTAGAATAAATTAAAAAAAAAATTAAAACACAGAGGATTCCCCTCTAGGCTCAACTTCCAAGTTACAAAACAGAAATAAACCTCCCTCTTGGCACAGGGAAAATTCACAAGCTAAAATAAAAGATAATCTAACACGTTTCCTTGCCTTTACTTGCAATTTTTGTAATCTTAGATGTTCCTTTAAGGTAGGTTTTTAGGAGAGGTCTTTTCCTGCCTGGTCCCTCTCTCGTCCAGAGAGAAAAAACAACAAAGAGCACAAACAAAACCTCCTTCCTCCCACCCCCAGATTTGAAAGTATCTTCTTTTCTTATTGGTCCTTTTGGTCAGGTGCCAGCCAGGTTATATGAGCTTCTTAACCACTTACAAGCAAAGGAGGGATTTTATGCTACCCTTAACTGTATGTTTATGACACATGCCCTCAAATCACAGACAGTGCTGGACAGCCTGTTCCACACTGGCTGTAATTGTTTCCTGGAGCTCTAGGAGAAAACAGAGTTAATAAGACACATGCACCTCTGGATATACCACTGATTATATAAAAACTAACAATTTTCCCACATTTCAAGGATAATTTTAACCAGTTGTTTCTGGGAAACTTTCACAGGATAGTGCATCAGCTACTTTGTTAGAAACTCCTGAAATGTGTTGTATTTCAAAATCAAAATGTTGGAAAGCTAAAAATGGCATGAAGACACTTCAGCACATCACGGTCGGTTTGCAGATGGAAATGCCATCCCCAGACATATGGGTGTAGCTTTTCCAGAGTGTATACAATGGCGTAACTTTCCTTTTTGATGATTGACCAGTGGCTTTCCCTCTCAGACTCTTTTTTGCTGAGAAACATGACATGGAATTCTTGATCCAGTCCTTCCTGCATTAAAACTGCTCCCACACAATGCTCGGATGCATCTGTGGTTACTAGGAAAGGTTTGACAAAGTCTGGGGCCCTTAGCACAGGGTCAGATATGAGTGTCACTTTAAGCTGGTTAAAGGCCCTCTGACACTCTTCAGTCCACTGAACTGCATTTGGCTGTTTCTTTTTGGTTAAGTCTGTCAATGGGGTGTCAATCTGGCTGTAGTGTGGTACAATTGCCTGTAATATCCAGCCAAGCCTAAGAAGGATTGGACCTGTTTCTTTCACTTTGGGACAGGCCACTTTTGGATAGGATCCACTTTGGCTTGTAGGGGGTTGATAGTTCTTTGACCCACCTGTTTTCCAAGGTAAGTCACTCCACTTAGGCCTATTTGACACTTTTTAGCCTTAACAGTTAGTCCTGCCTCCCTTCTGCGCTCAATGACCTTTCAGAGATGCTCCAGGTGTTCTGCCCATGAATCAGAAAAGATGGCCATAACATCATGGTAGACTAGTGCATATTCTCCCAATCCTGCTAGGAGTCTACAAGTTTCTGTAAGGTGGCGGTGCATTTCATAGCCCAAAATGGAGCACATTAAATTCTTAGAGCCCTACATGGGTGATGAAGGCTGATCTTTCCTTGGCGGATTCATCTAGCGGTACTTGTCAGTACCCCTTGGTTAAGTCTAAGGTAGAGATGAACTGAGCACATCCCAGTTTCTCCAATAGCTCATCTGTGCTTGGCATTGGATAGTTGTCTGGGCGAGTCACAGCATTTAGTTTACGGTAGTCCATGCAAAAGCATATTTCCCCATCTGATTTAGGAACTAGAACCACTAGAGATGCCCATGCACTTTTAGAGAGGCAGATTACCCCCATCCATAGCATGTCCTGGATCTCCAATTCTATAGCAATTTTGGCTTGAGAAGCCACCTGGTAAGGTTGGGTTCTAATAGGGTGAGCATTATCTGTGTCAATGGAGTGGTATGCCCATTCGGTCCATCCTGGGGTAGCTGAGAACATGGGCACTAAGCTACTGCACTGCTCCTAGATCTGCTGTCTCTGCGTACGTCCAAGGGTCATGGAGAGGTTCACCTCTTCCATGCCACCATCACTTTTTCCGTCATAGTAGACACCTTCAGGACACTCAGCATCATCTCCTCCCTAGCCTGTAAGCTGACAAACCTTTAGTTATCTGGAATAAAAGGGCTTTAGAGAATTAACATGGTAGACTTTAGGTTTGAGGTATGGGATAATATGAGATAGTTATCAGCTCCCAGGTGCTCGTGGACCGTAACTGGCCCATCCCATGACGCTTCCATCTTTTGGGCCTGGAGCGTCTTCAAGACCATAACCTGGTCCCCTACTTTGAAGAAACACTCTCTGGCATGTTTATCATACCAGGCCTTTTGTTCTTCCTGAGCATCTTTTAGGTTCTCTCTAGCAAGGGCTAAAGAGTTTCAGAGGGTGTTTTTTAGGTTGTTTACAAAGGCCAGAATGTTAGCTCCTGGAGAAGACGTAAACCCCTCCCATTGCTGCTTCACTAACTGTAATGGCCCCTTAACCTTACAGCCATACACAAGTTCAAACGGTGAAAACCCCAAACTGGGATGTGGTACAGCCCTATAGGAAAAAAACAACAGCTGCAACACTCGGTCCCTATCACTGGAGTGCTCATTTACGGAATTTATGTACCATGTCCCCCAAACTTCCATTAAACTTCTCCACCAGGCCATTTGTTTGATGGTGGTAAGGGGTGACAACCAAGTGGTTCACCCCATGAGCTTCCCAAAGGCTTTTCATGGTCCCTGCCAGGAAATTAGTTCCCGAATCCATAAGGATGTTGGAGGGCCAACCTACCCTGGCAAAAATGTCTGTTAATGCCTGGTGCACACTTTAAGGTGCCACAAGGACTCTTCATTGTTTTTGCAGATACAGACTATCATGGCTAACAGTCTGAAACCTGTCACCATGCAACAGTATATAGAAGCTTTTTGCTTCTCCTCCTCCTTCTTCTGACCTTTCCATCCCCTTGCTTCCTTCCCTTGTCCTGCACTCCATCCAGCTTTGAAAAAAAAAATTCTTTTATTTTTTAATCCTATTCCATGCTTAAATGATACCTTTCTGTAGCCCTTTCCAGATGCATCACTATATGGTGGGTGCTTTTCCTAATCAGCTCTCAAATCAGGACTAGTCAAACTTGACTGCGGTTTTACACAGTTTCTCAAGGCCCTTCGTCCCCTTGTCTATGCCTTCTCTAATTTATTATCAATCCCTGACCTCAGAATAATTTAACCAATCTAAACAACAATGAGAATAAGCCTACGATTATGTATGTCTTCTCACTACTGACGGGTTGCTAACCATCAAACTGGGGTGGTCTCATTGATGCCCCAGATACACATATGTAGGAGTCATTTTCACTGCAAGCTTATCTTTACAATATCAGACTCTGAGCTTTAATATCCTCATTAGTCATCTATGTCACTCACTTTCCACCGGTTCCTTTATCTGTTTCAGTGCAAGTTCTGCAAGCAACTGCTGCTGGCCTTTGCCAGTGCCTCAGTGTTTTGACAAGGGGACAGCGGTTCCAATATCTAGTGGCAACTGAACCTTAAAAAAGGGTTAGTCACTAGTTGGGATCAATAAGCACTACAATGTTTGGATGCTTATGAAAGACAATGTTGTGACACGTTCCTTGTGCCATCTACAGCCCCATCTCTGTGCATCCAGCCTATAACTTGTGCACAGAGTCTTACCCTAATGCTTAGAATATAGCCCACTGAGCTGCTTCCATTTCCCTTTGTGTTAGTCCATCACACTACATCATATCCATTTGACTGGACTTATGTACAGTATAGCCCTGACATGCCAAAGATTAATGTTTTTACCTTGCCACCTTTAATTTTCATTCTCAGCATTCAACCTAATAAAACTGCATTTACTGCCTACCAGATTTTCCCTTCCCATTATATCATCAATCATATCAAATGCATTACTTAATCCTAACTCTAGCATTGCTCACTTTCTTCATAGTTGACCCATATATAGTATTAATAGCATTGTGTTGGAACAGAAATCGGATCAGCAACCTTATCATTTCCACCATACTCTGATCAGCATCTGGCTTTGAAAAAATCTCTTAGTGCCACTACTTTTGCCTTTTTAATTTATTTTTATTAGACTCATTTCCCAGCCCAGTTGTCCATTTCCCATTCCAGCTGTAGATTAATTACCGTACATTTATTTAAGTACATGTGGGTGATGTTCTTTGTTAATTTGTAATTTTTAATAAGTTATTTTAAAGCCTGATGAATGAAAGCTGCAACAGTAGCTTGTAGTATGAGGAAAAAGTATAAGTTCAAAGTTAAAACAAAACAAAGAAAACAACTCTTGAATATAGTATTTTGCAGAGTATTGGAACTATTTAGAACACCTCACTGGAGGTGAAAGGAAACGAAATGAGAGTGAAACAGTGTAGTTTCTATGTGGGCTGGAATTTTCAAGGGAGCCTAAGGGATTTACATGTCCAGGATGGGATTTCAAAAGTGTATTATGTCCAGATCCCCAAAGGTGTTTAGGCAACTTTTAATGGGAGTTAGGAACCTAAACACTTTTGAGGATGTCAGCCTAACTGACTTAGGCACATAGCTGCTATTTGAAGCCAATGGATCTTGTACACCTAATTCAATTAAGTGGATTTGAAAGTCCCTCCCTCACCCCAAGTAAAGTTAATGGGGTTTGAACACCTAACTCCCTTAGGCCTGTCATAAATAGATAGCTAAGGGTTAATGTTTCTTTTACCTGTAAAGGGTTAACAAAGGGAACCAAACACCTGACCAGAGGACCAATCAGGAAACTGGATTTTTCAAAGTCAGGGAGGG
>NC_133787.1:29321724-29331871 GCF_003597395.2 Chelonoidis abingdonii
TTCTGGGTCTTGGGGTCCCTCCAGGGAAAGTTTGGGGGACCAGAGCGAGGCAGGCGCTGTAATTCCTGTCTGGTGGCAGCGGGATAAGATCCAAGCTGGTAATTAAGCTTGGAGGTTCATGCTAGGCACCCACATTTTGGACGCTAAGGTCCAGATTTGGGAAAGAGGCTTATGATAAGGCCCTCTGTAAAATCCCAGCCTAAACAGTGTGCAACTTTATGTCTGATGAAACTGTAAATAAAAATAATTAAAAAGCCTCTCGATTGTCTTATACAGAGAGATCCTTGTGGTCTGTCTACTGCAATAATACCCCCTATCTTGAGGACGCACTGTCTCTCACTTTGTTCTGTTTTCTCTCTGTTCCTCAGGCTTCCCGCTTCCTCTGTGAGCCCCATCTCTCTGCTTAAAGGAGCTTTTTTCTCCATTTTAATTTCTTCCTCTTCCATCTGCACCCTCCCTGCTTTAATTGTTTTTTTCTTTGTACCATCACTCTTTTCCTCCTACTCAGGTTCAGAATAAGGCATAAGCACTACAGGCCCTTGCCGATGGCCTCAACTACTTGAGTCCTGTGATCACATTAGAATCTCAAATTTCATTTAAAACATAAATAAGAGGGAAGTTTCTAGCCTTCATGGTCAGGAAACAAAAACTGAAAACATGAGCTGAGTATCAGCGTTGCAGTGATGTCTGCCTGAGTATGCAGACAGCCTGAAACAATGCTCAGAGAAGAGTAACGGTCTCATGCATCTCTATGGGACATTGACTCCAAAACTCTCTGCTCTGGGGGATCAGCATGCCAACACACATAAACACAAGCCAGCTGCTGGGGTAAGTACTGGGGACCCATTACTGCCAGCACACCTCTCTGGGGAAAAGAAGATCTCCTATTGCTGCTTAGATGCAATGAGGCCCTGCTGCCACTTTTGGGGAGAAAGAAGGGAGCCCTCTCATGCTGGGAGGAGTGGGGAGGGGGACCCCATTACTCCCTATGTGAATGAGGCTCACAGCATGGGGGTGGAGCTATTGATGATGCAGGACTTCCAGGTACCTTGGGTCCTGTATGGCCATAATCCAGCCCTGCATTTACCAATTCATCCTTCTGAGCAGAGGGACTTAACTACAAGTAGTACAAGGGCCTGACTGACTATACTGACATCACTGTAAAGCCTACCCAACTCTGCTGCCTGTAGCTTAGCTACCCTGGCTTTGCACTAGGTCAATGAGAGCAGAATCTATCCCTATGACTAACCCATGGGGCTGCCTCGTTTCCTACTCAGACTCATTCCGTCTCCCCGACTCAAATTGTAAAGGGCAGCTACTTAATGGATCATAAATCTCTGTGTTTGGTTCTGTTCCAAGATTTTCAAACTGACAGCCTTTGAGTGCATTGGAAGTTTCTGCTGAATCTGATAAATGCTCAAAAGTTTGGGCAGTAACTAACTCTCTCTATATACATCTATTGAGATAGCAGTATTAATGGCAATGCAATACCAAGGTGTCAAACATTTCTAGGCAGTAAATGCTTCATTTCAGCCATAAATGAATGTTGTCAGAGGTGATTAACGTTGTAATAGTGCAGGCAGCTCTCCCTGTGTTCCTTGAGCTAACTGCATTCTTTAAGTACTATGCATTGTAAAATAGACCTAGGGAAACACAAGGATCAGCTAACGGAGAGAAACGGCCACTGACTGGTTCAATCTACAGTTCAGGGCCTCCATGTTGTGTTTCAAGTGCACACTCACTTCCACCATTTGGAAGCCGAAGTGGGTCTGGTGTATTACTCCCTAGTCACCCAGGGTTTTGAAGAACCCTTTACCTTTTCTGGAGTCAAGTTTAAGGTATAGCTCCCTGCCTTGGTAAATCAGCTAATGCTTTTATTTAGCACTGGCTCCTTCTGAGTTGTCTGCCATTGCACAATTTATATCTGTGTAAGTGTATGGAATAGTGTGCCTTCATCTCCAGAGCACCTGTTTGTGCCAGGGTGCTGCATTACCGGGAACTCTTTCTAGCATCCCTTAGTGAGTACTTCTGGTCAGGTCACTGAAAATTTCAATTTCCTTCTGAGACTAAGAGAAGGTCCAACTATCAGTCCAAATAAATATCCAGACTAATAATTCTTCTGCCTCTAATGAGCTACCAAGAATCTCTGCTTTTTGCCCTATTCCTGCCCCCTGGAGAGTTTCTTCTATGCTGCTGGTTCCAAGCAGGTTTCCCTCACTGTCTCCTCTCTGAGGGATTCTGTCAGCTTCCCCTCAGAGATATCCTTGCTCCTTACAAGCCCTATCCCAGGGCTCCCCACAGGAGCCTGACCAGCAAGTTTCTTCCAGTCTGACTTCACTAGGTCTTTCCCAGAGAAGGAACTTGTTCATTCCTCCCTCCTGGGCCTTCTCTTGCCTGAGTTCACAGCTCTGTTTATAATGCTTGATCCTAGTTGTGGAGAATCAGAGAGATGACTATGTAATCAAGTCTCCCACATATTCAGTTGAGGGAACGTCATAATTAAGTCTCATGCTCAGCTGGGGGATAGCTGTTCAGTTACACAAGGGTGAGAATGGCTTGCTTTAAAGGCGAGCCAGCCTGTGACAGTGCCTATTACTACTGGGGGAGAGGATCAGGACTATCTGAGCAAGCTTGATACATTTCATATCTATTGCAGGAAATGACAGAGTACATACCCATGGACAGACCTCTCAGCTTGTTCTCAGACCTTGAACATCATCCTGTTACTGCACATAAAGTATAGCTATGAGATGGACATAGGTATGTTACTGCACCCTTTGTAGGTGGGACCATTTAAAACCCATGGAAACAGCCATAATACAGAGGTAACTAAAGATAGAAAAAGATCTGGCTATCCTCCTTACATCTGGGAACTGCACACACGGAGCATATCAACAATGACAGTAATCTGTGTATGTGATGAAAGAAAGTTAATTGTAAGTGACACAGATTCATAGACTTTAATTTCAGAAGGGCACTATAATTACCCTCTGTAATTTTTTGGGAGGGTGGGTGGGTCGGGGAGGGATGGCCTAAATCAAGCTGCTCAGAAAGAAGAAAAATTAAAATATCCAAATAAATTCTCTGATCCTGCCATCCCAGTTCCCTGTAATTCTGCAAACTGTTCCCATGTTTGCCCCGAGAGAATCAAAGCCCCAGAAAAGTAAAATTAATTGAACACACACTTTTCACTGCCAATTGTCCAGCTCATCTCAGAGCACAATGTTTGCAATCAGCCTACAAAGCAAAAGAAAAATAATAATAATTTAAAAAATCATTGAATAAATATATCCAAGGAAATCCCATGCTCTCTCAGTTCTCTATACTGGTATAACAGAGCCTGGAGTCATCCTGAATCTCCTCCAACATTACTCTGTGAAATCATTTAAAACTCTTGCTAACGGACCTGGGGTCTATTTTGTTTGATTCAATAAGATAGGAGCACAGTTGCCCATAGAGTATCCTACGACATCATCATCAAAGTTCCCATGTATGCTTCGGTCTACTCACTGGAGTTTGTTGAGGGGGTAAGAACCTTTTCAGAAGTCTTAATTAGCTGCATGGAATGTCAGCTCCCCAGGACTCCTGCACTCCTTGCTCTAACAAACTATCTGTGGAAGTCAATGCATAGGAGCTCAGTAGTGGACCTTCCATGACTAACCATTACCGATCATTAATCAGACTTATTACGGGCCAAATTCTGATACTCTTACTTACACTAAATAGCACCTTATTTCCACAAGTAATCCCACTGATGAAAAAGACCCTGCACAAAATGAGTAGAGTGGAAGAACCTAGCCTTTTAATTGCACTGACAGCATAAAATGAAGCTGAAAGTTAAAGCAGTGTCCTATGTGTCAAAGGAACAAGCCTGAAAAAGTCATGCCTCGTACTAGATGAGTTTTGCTATTTTACAGACTTTATGAGTAGGAAGAGCCTATTGTAACCCCATGCTGCTTTAGCTTAAAGTTTCAAACCGTACTTTAAACTGTTGTCATTGTTATGGCAGGAGCAGCAGACACTATAACCAAAGAACATGATCCTCCTCTTGCACCACCTAAAATTCCTGATAAGCATTTAATCATTAGTTTCCATGAAAGGCTGTTGAAAAGACGACCCACGTTCCCAGTTTCTTATCCCAAAGAACAGGACTTATGTTTGAGATGTGGCTTTGGTTATTCTTCAAGATTATCTAACACAGGAGAGGAAGGCAAAATTTTAAACAAAGTCTGTGACTGGATTACATAGTCTTTGCATTATACAAGTTCTGAATATAAAATGAACATTTCATTTGGGATGAAAGGGATGCTCATGTCATATAGGAAGGAACAACTAAAAATGTCTGCTGTTCAGATAGGGCTAGATTGTGCCTTTAGGCACAGCCCTGAGCAAGCGGTGGTGAATAAGATATGCCACCTCTGGAGTAGTCCTGGGAAACACTGTGTCTTGGAGCCACTCCTCCCAAGAACAATTATTCTCTTCTTGCTCCAGGGAAGGAAATAAAATTACTACAGCCCTTCAAATGGTACAATTGACTTTCCTCCTCATGCCCGGCCAGCTGTTCTGGTCATTAGCAAGCACTAGGATGGAGCCATTCTCTGCCAACTCTCTTGCAGGAAATATCTAGAGAGCAGAGCACTAGATCTGAATCCAGACCTGAGCAGGTTTTAGCCAATGCAGGGGTTACTCTGCTTGGCTCAGTAGAGGGATGTTACATAATGTAGCCTCCGGCAGAAGGCATGTCATTCTTATCAAAGTTCCCATGTATACCACAATATATTTACATCACTAAGATATGTAGTGATGACATTATAGTGCTGTCTTCTAGGTTGACTTGGGGAATATTATAATTTATCTACTCTAATTATCTTTTTTTGTATCCACATGGGCAATTCAGTAGTTTGAAAAGGATTTTATTCAATCTGCCTTCCCTGAGGGTACAACTGGGAGCTTGATTCTGGTTGTACTTGACAGAGAGATATCATTATGACATTCTTGTCATTCAGTAGGTTCTTGATGAGTATTTACCAAGATTGAAATGCACTCCTGAGAAAAGAACAAATTTTGCTCCTACCTTAGGAGTAATTTATTTGTAAATACAAGCAGCTATTGTTGCAAAACTCAGCTTCTTTTCTATTAAAAAGAAGCAGAAACACAATATATGGATAGAGAGGCAGGAAAGTACTCTGGTTTGCTTCATTAGTTTAACATAAAAAGAAGTACAGCACATGCCATAAAGCAAGTGCTTGACATAGTACAGTATACTGCTTTTAGCACCGAGATATTTCTCTCTGGCAGAAAACATTAACACATATAGTAACAAATAGTTGTTTTTCCTTTTTTGTTTTTCAGGCAGGTATTCTAGCTCCAGGGATGTTTTGTCCTGAAACTACTAGAACATACACACAATGTATTCTTGACTTTAGTAGCACATCAGCTCTGACGGAGCCTAAACTCCATGAGAAATAATATTTGCTAATGTATTCTTGTATCGTCCTATCCAGCACCTACTGAGGTCAATCGGAATCTTTGCATTGACTTCAATGGGCACAGGGTCATGTCCTTAGCATGTGTGTGGGTAGGGAAATGGGGTTGCAGAGGGCAAGAGGGACAATGAAAATGGCCTCATACAAATGGTCAGGGACAAATTGTGCATCAAATTGTCAATCTCAGTTACTAAACTCCATATTTAAATAATAGACAACATTTTAGGTCAAATGAGTTATTCAGTTTATATATAATCAGTGACCTCTACAGGACCTGTGAACACAGAATTTGGCTCTTACAGCTTGCTGGTTATTGTTCATCTTGAGGGTTAGTAATTTATATCTCCTTTCCCAACAGATCTCTAATGTTTGTAGGTATTGAACTGTAAAACTGTTTTCTATGCACTGAAGCGCTGAAGGCCCATAGCCTATTTCAGGGGTGGCCAACCTGTGGCATCAGAGCCACATGCAGCTCTTCAGAGGTTAATATGTGGCTCCTTGTATAGGCACCAACTCTGCGGCTGGAGCTACAGGAATCAACTTTCCAATGTGCTGGGGGGTGCCCACTACTCAACACCTGGCTCTGCCACAGGTCCTGCCCTCACTCGACCCCTTCCCATCCCCTGCCCTCAGCCTGCCGGGCCCTTGCTCCCCCCCTAGATCCTCCTGCATGCCACGAAACAGCAGGTCTGCTGGTGGGTCGGAGGTGTTGGGAGCAGGGTGGAGGACCTGATGTGGGGGCTGCTGACGTATTACTGTGGCTCTTTGGCAATGTACACTGGTAAATTCTGGCTCCTTCTCAGGCTCAGGTCGGCCACCCTTGGCCTATTTCATGGACACAACCAGAGAATCAGTGCAAGACAAGTCTTTCTGACTGAACTTTCTTTTGAAGACCTGGTATTTCTTAATTTCATCTAATATAAAAGTCATCCAGTATGCAAATACATGTTTGCTCTTTGTCTGTGGAATAACATCACATCACAATTTTGTGTTGTTTCTATTTGATATGTGTATAATGTTTAGTCTTTCTTTTCAGCTGCTTTTTTCCCAGCCTGGACACTGTTTTGTCTTACAGAATGGATAGAGATCTGCTGCCAAGTGACACGAATATCACAGGAACTATCACATACAAATAAACAGACAACAGCAAAAAGACAGGCTGAGCATCTTTAAGTTTATTTAATATAAATGAGGTTATATATTATAAAAGTATGTCTGAAAAAAAATTATGTATATGCAAGTAGGAAACATTTTGTTATAAGCACCTTGCAGGGGTCTCAGTATTTCACAGGATCAGGCCTCAGGTTTGTATGAAAAAGGGCCAAATTCTATTGTCATCTGCAGGGGTAATTTCATCCCAATCAACAGGGTTGAGCTTATGCCGGTGTTAAATTTTGGCCCCAAATCTTTAAATCCTCTATGAAATATGTTATGTTAGTAATAGGAAAAAGATGCAGTCGAACTGAAACTTAAAATCTGATACAGAGGGACCTATCCACCAAGGAGTTTCTCAAAGAGGCTCAAGGGAGAGGAAATACATTTTATGTGCTTGTGTATGTCTGCCCATTGTAATCCTGATTTACCGTGAAAGCAGTGTGAGTGGGATACACTTAGGAAAAACTTTTAACACTAAACAGAGATTTATGTAGGACATACACCTAGATACGAAATCTCTCCTTTTCATGCCAAGGGACCTACCTGTATAAACATTCCCTAGGTGAATTGCCAGGTAATTTATAGAGGTGTATAGAGTGAGCACATAAAATATAGAACCAAAGATGAGACACTGAAACCATTCCAGAAAGAAAAGGGCAGCTCATCTAGCAGACTACCAAGTCACGCTGTAGATAGAGGCAAGTAACTCAAAGCCACCCGCACTGCCTGGACAGTCTGCCAAGAAGACAGATGGTGCTGCTTGTGCAATATCTTCAGATGTTCCTGATAGTTTACAGCATACATTTTATGGTAGAAATAAATGGAAAAGAAGTCTTTTATTCCTTACATTTTATTGGCTACAAATGTTAAGTTATGTCCTATTAAATCAGCATACAGGAAGAACGGCACTTAATTAAACCCTTTAAATAATTGCTGGGTTTTAGATTGCCCGTAGCAATTTGATCTCCATATTTGCAATTTAATGTAAAAGTTTTGATCCAAATTTATTTTTGTTAATGGTTTGATATTAGATAGATGCCCAGTTAGAAATACTCTGTGCCCTCTGGGGACTAACAAATACTCCTCCAAGCTAAATAAAGGTAAGGGTTGGCATGTCAACAAGGTGGGGGTTAGCATGTTCCTGGACATGCTGCCTCCCAAAGGTGATGTTATGATATGAAACGCTTCAACAAACTGGTGACTTTCTATGTTTGCAACCTCATTTCTGGAAGCAATTATCCTGGGGTTGATCATAAACATGATGGGGCCTACAGCCTATTTTTGATTTAGGAGATGTCTCATGTTTTCCAAAATGTCTCAGGCACTTTAATGCAAATACAGTCACACTTCACTGAATGGATTTATTCCTCTCTGGTTTCTTATAGCATGTGGTTTCACACCAGACGATTTGGACTGTTCACCAACTGGTGACATTCACATCATTAAACTCTAACGTCCCAGGTGAAGACAATGGGAGCTACTTGTATCCTGCAGAATGGGGCCCTAGGCAATATTTTTCAGAAAGTAAAACAAATTTTCAGAGAATTTAGAGCAAGAGTATTAAGCCCAAACAAGCTACCCACTTTTCTATGAAAATCTGCTAAAACCTAGTGGGGTGCTACTGTGCATCGATTACCAAATTGAAGCAGGGCTAAGAGATGAAATAGATCCAGATATTGAGAATTTGCACAATACACTGATAAGTCCCATGCCTCCCTTCCCAGGTAGGAAGAGAGTGTCGATATAGCCCCCTCAAAGGCCACCTCTGCACCACAGTCGACTATGGAGGTAGTCACAGGAAGTGGCCTGGGGCAGCCTGAATGAGGATCTACTGGATCCAGACTTTACACATACCCAGTGGTCCACAACTCCCACACAGGGGGCTGAGACACTATGCCAGATCCAGAAGCTGGACTCTGGAAAGACCACACTGCAGCCTGTGCACTAAAGCAGTGTGAGTAGGGGGTAGGGAAAGAGAGGCAGGAGACAGAACCTCCAGGAATAGACAGTCAGATTTGACAATATACTGACATGGATCCAAAATTATTTTAAAGTTGTTTTTCATATTTTTCAGTCACAATTTATTTTTGTAGGAGATTTGCTCTCCCTGTCTTTGTCACAGTTTGAATGGGAGTTATCAGCAACATTCAGTGTAAGGGAATAGGAATTGTGATTTGCAGTTTAGCTTCACTATAGCATTACCATCATATAAAAATTACTTTTGCTTAGTGTTCACATACATTCCCTGTGATCACAATAATTTTTCTGTCAAAAAAGAAGGCCTAAGTGTAGCTATTGTTTTTACTGCCTTCATTTGTAATCACTCTTTTAATCCTGTAATCATTCCTAAACAATCAGAAGCTGGAAGCCTCATTTTGAAAGGCTCACAAAATATCACTATACATGGCAAGAATTTTCCTCCCAGTTCAAAACTTCCTACATCCATTGTCCTAGATACTTCAAGAGATTTTTTTATGAGCAGCAAAGTAAAAATTCAAAGTCCAACTGGGCTGGCTTTTAAACTATTCAGAGAGTGGAACTTCTTCTGGTCACCCCCCTGGAGAGTTCTTCCCCTCCTCCAAATAATTTCTAAAACAAAATCAAAGTAACATTTAAAAACAAATAACATGACTACTAGTTACTTCCTATACTAAGGGATGAGCAACAGAAAAATGGGTATATTTACTTGTTTCACCAATGATGGGTAGATAAAAACTTCAACACTATAATGAAAGCATTGTATTCTTTCACTATACATTTCTTGTTAACAATAATATCACAGAGCATGCCCACCTGCCACATTCAGATAGCCATAAAAATGTGATGATGCTTTATTCCAGTGGAAAGTGCATGGCACAGCTATTTCAGCACAGGGAATGGTGCTGGGGATTCAGTGTGTTATAGTCTTCCTTCTGTGTCAATACTGTACATCTACAACAGGCAAGTGTTAGGAAGCACTGTGCTACGTGGGATATTCTCTTTGGGAGGTGGTATAAATCCTCTGTCCTGAACACTTGTGACCTTTAAAGATTCTATTTCACTTTTCATAAGGGGTTAAAAGCCCCAGCACCTAGCCAAATTTCAGTTCACCAAAATCCTCCTTTGCAGTTGCAATTGGATATGCTCTTCTTTTCCATCTCTTGTCCAAAACTGTGTATGAGCCTGTTATAAACAGATAGCTAAGGGTTAATGTTTCTTTTACCTGTAAAGGGTTAACAAAGGGAACCAAACACCTGACCAGAGGACCAATCAGGAAACCGGATTTTTTAAAGCTCAGGGAGGGAATTTTTGGGGTGTGTGTCTTTTGTCTGTGACTCTGTGCTCTCTCGGCTCTGAGAGAGGATTTTTTTACCTTCAGGTTTTTTAATCTTCTGTTTCCAAGTTGTGAGTACAAAGGTAGAAAAACAATAGGCTTATATTGGTTTTTTTTGTATTTACATGTGTGTATTTTGCTGGAATGTTTTAAATTGTAATTCTTTTTGGATAAGGCTGTTTATTCATGTTTT